>NC_092342.1:149860714-150173571 GCF_046630445.1 Rutidosis leptorrhynchoides
TTCTTCCGGTTCCGATTCTTCTTCCGGTTCCGATTCTTCTTCCGGTTCCGACTCTTCTTCCGGTTCCTCTTCGGGAACTTGTGAATCAGTCCACGAATCATTCCAATTTACATTTGACCCTTCATTATTATTAGGTGAGTCAATGGGACTTGTTCTAGAGGTAGACATCTATCACATAATATCAAACACGTTAAGAGATTAATATATCACATAATATTCACATGTTAAAAATATATAGTTTCCAACAAAAATGTTAAGCAATCATTTTTAAAGAAAACACGGTCGAAGTCCAGATTCACTAATGCATCCAAACAAACTCGATAAGACACACTAATGCAAATTTTCTGGTTCTCTAAGACCAACGCTCGGATACCAACTGAAATGTCCCGTTCATATTGATTATAAACGTTCCATATTAATTGATTTCGTTGCGAGGTTTTGACCTCTATATGAGACGTTTTCAAAGACTGCATTCATTTTTAAAACAACCATAACCTTTATTTTATTAATAAAGGTTTCAAAAGCATTACGTAGATTATCAAATAGTGATAATCTAAAATATACTGTTTACACACGACCATTACATAATGGTTTACAATAGAAATATATTACATCGACATATGTTTCTTGAATGCAGTTTTTACATAATATCATACAAACATGGACTCCAAATCTTGTCCTTATTTTAGTATGCAACAGCGGAAGCTCTTAATATTCACCTGAGAATAAACATGCTTTAAACGTCAACAAAAATGTTGGTGAGTTATAGGTTTAACCTATATATATCAAATCGTAACAATAGACCACAAGATTTCATATTTCAATATACATCCCATACATAGAGATAAAAATCATTCATATGGTGAACACCTGGTAACCGACATTAACAAGATGCATATATAAGTATATCCCCATCATTCCGGGACACCCTTCGGATATGATATAAATTTCGAAGTACTAAAGCATCCGGTACTTTGGATGGGGTTTGTTAGGACCAATAGATCTATCTTTAGGATTCACGTCAATTAGGGTGTCTGTTCCCTAATTCTTAGATTACCAGACTTAATAAAAAGGGGCATATTCGATTTCGATAATTCAACCATAGAATGTAGTTTCACAAACTTGTGTCTATTTTGTAAATCATTTATAAAACCTGCATGTATTCTCATCCCAAAAATATTAGATTTTAAAAGTGGGACTATAAATCACTTTCACAGATTTTTACTTCGTCGGGAAGTAAGACTTGGCCACTGGTCGATTCACGAACCTATAACAAATATGTACATATATATCAAAGTATATTCAAAATATATTTACAACACTTTTAATACATTTTGATGTTTTAAGTTTATTAAGTCAGCTGTCCTCGTTAGTAACCTACAACTAGTTGTCCAACGTTAGATGTACAGAAAAAAATTGATATATATTATATTGAATCAATCCACGACCCAGTGTATACATGTATCAGGCTAGATCACAACTCAAAGTATATATATTTTTGGAATCAACCTCAACCCTATATAGCTAACTCCCACATTACTGCATATAGAGTCTCTATGGTTGTTCCAAATAATATATACACATGGGTCGATATGATATGTCAAAACATTTGCATACGTGTCTATGGTATCCCAAGATTACATAATATATTAGAATACATGTATAATACAATATAATTTAGCTAGGATATGATTAATATAGATTTGTTACCAATTTTCACGTTGCTACAACAAGAAAAATTATCCAATCTTGTTTTACCCATAACTTCTTCATTTTAAATCCGTTTTGAGTGAATCAAATTGCTATAGTTTCATATTGAACTCTATTTTATGAATCTAAACAGAAAATGTATAGGTTTATAGTCGGAAATATAAGTTACAAGTTGTTTTTGTAAAGGTAGTCATTTCAGTCGAAAGAACGACGTCTAGATGACCATTTTAGAAAACATACTTCCACTTTGAGTTTAACCACGATTTTTGGATATAGTTTCATGATCATAAGAAAAATCATTTTCCCAGAAGAATAACTTTTAAATCGAAGTTTATCATAGTTTTTAATTAACTAACCCAAAACAGCCCGCGGTGTTACTACGACGGCGTATATCCGGTTTTACAGTGTTCTTCGTGTTTCCAGGTTTTAAATCATTAAGTTAGCATATCATATAGATATAGAACATGTGTTTAGTTGATTTTAAAATTCAAGTTAGAAGGATTAACTTTTGTTTGCGAACAAGTTTAGAATTAACTAAACTATGTTCTAGTGATTACAAGTTTAAATATTCGAATAAGATAGCTTTATATGTATGAATCGAATGATGTTATGAACATCATTACTACCTCAATTTTTCTGGATAAAGCTATTGGAAATGAGAAAAATGGATCTAGCTTCAAAGGATCCTTGGATGGCTTGAAAGTTCTTGAAGCAGAATCATGACACGAAAACAAGTTCAAGTAAGATTTCCACTCGAAATAAGATTGTTATAGTTATAGAAATTGAATCAAAGTTTGAATATGAGTATTACCTTGTATTAGAAAGATATCTTACTGTAAATAATAAAGATTTCTTGAGGTTTGATGATCATTCTACAAGATTGGAAGTAAGCTAGCAAACTTGGAAGTATTCTTGATTTTATGAAACTAGAACTTGTTGAATTTATGAAGAATACTTAGAATTTGAAGATAGAACTTGAGAGAGATTAATTAGATGAAGAAAATTGAAGAATGAAAGTGTTTGTAGGTGTTTTTGGTCGTTGGTATATGGATTAGATATAAAGGATGTGTAATTTTGTTTACATGTAAATAAGTCATGAATGATTACTCATATTTTTGTAATTTTATGAGATATTTCGTGCTAGTTGCCAAATGATGGTTTCCACATGTGTTAGGTGACTCACATGGGCTGCTAAGAGCTGATCATTGGAGTGTATATACCAATAGTACATACATCTAAAAGCTGTGTATTGTACGAGTATGAATACGGGTGCATACGAGTAGAATTGTTGATGAAACTGAACGAGGATGTAATTGTAAGCATTTTTGTTAAGTAGAAGTATTTTGATAAGTGTCTTGAAGTCTTTCAAAAGTGTATGAATACATATTAAAACACTACATGTATATACATTTTAACTGAGTCGTTAAGTCATCGTTAGTCGTTACATGTAAGTGTTGTTTTGAAACCTTTAGGTTAACGATCTTGTTAAATGTTGTTAACCCATTGTTTATTAAATCAAATGAGATGTTAAATTATTACATTATCATGATATCATGATGTATTAATATATCTTAATATGATATATATACATTAAATGTCGTTACAACGATAATCGTTACATATATGTCTCGTTTCAAAATCATTAAGTTAGTAGTCTTGTTTTTACATATGTAGTTCATTGTTAATATATTTAATGATATGTTTACTTATCATAATATCACGTTAACTATATATATATATATATATATATATATATATATATATATATATATATATATATATATATATATATATCCATATATATGTCATCATATAGTTTTTACAAGTTTTAATGTTCGTGAATCGCCGGTCAACTTGGGTGGTCAATTGTCTATATGAAACCTATTTCAATTAATCAAGTCTTAACAAGTTTGATTGCTTAACATGTTGGAAACATTTAATCATGTAAATATCAATTTCATTTAATATATAAAACATGGAAAAGTTCGGGTCACTACACCTTCGGCATTTACCAACGGATAGATCAAACAATATTCCGTTCTAAAGGGTAGTTTAAACTATGTTAGGATAGCTTCATGTTCGAACTAATTTCATTCAAACTAAATTAGTTATGTTTGAACTGAATTTTGTTCGAATACGACCCGTTTAATCTATGTTCTTGTTCTTGTTCTAACCAATATTTGTTATAAGGGGGATATGTTTGAGGCTTATATAACCATTCGTAACAACATGACTGTGATTAACAGGGTAAAGGAGAATCTTACTCTGGAACAAATTAAGGGGTTGTTTAAGGTTTTTATGTATTAAAACTTGTTTTCATTTACCTCTTAATGGGAATGAGTGTCTAATTCTATGTCTTTTGAAAATAGACCATGTTGGTCCCTTGATTAACAACAGGAGTATTGTGTGTGTGTGTGTGTGAGGGGGGGGGGGGGTGAATACAATTCTTTTTAATCAAACAAGTTAAGTAGTAGTTAAATGTATTCAAGCAAGTAATTAAATAAGAGCCTTGGGTAATTTTCAATGTTATTCTTTTATTGATATAAATCTCAAAGAATAACAACTATTCGATGGTAGAATAAACAGTTGGTTGATACAGATTACACCTAAGTATAGCTAAAGAGGTTATCTTAAAACTATTACACGTTTGGACTCTATTTAATAAAACACACCATTGCTTATTACAATAGTGAATACTTCTATTCATAGTAGTCCTATTATCCATGTAATTGCACTATTGTCCGCTGGTACATAGGATGTCTGTACTTGTGGGGATAACTGCATCAAAGAGAATGCTCTCTTTCTTTCCTCTTTGGTAGCTATTTGCAGGAACACCCCAATTCGGTTTGGCACTACTATTTGAATAAACTAATAGAATGTTGGGTTCCCTAGGCGTTGACAAAGTATTACACATGTCTGCACATGTGTTAAACTTCTGCATTCCTACGTGGTCTTCTAAGGTCAATTGCCAGCCGCCGACACATGTCCTTCTCTGTTTAACTTTGTCTTCAACTTCCGTTGAATAGTACAATTAATGTAGACCATACAGGAAACTATTATGATTGTAATGGAGCATAATTCGTCTAAGTGTTGTATGCTGCTACAAGCTATGCTGGTTCTTCTACTGGTTCACTTGATCTTGATGATTTGCTGGACACACATCTTGTGTTGTTGAAGAATAATGTCTACCTTATGCTGGTAGACCAGGCAGCATACTGGGATACTCGACATAGAAACAAATGTTGTTTATTCATGAATAAACCTATGCTGGCTGCACATAACATTTAGTGTACATAATTGCTGTTTTGTCATAATTAAATCCTTAATTATTTTGGGGACTCAACTATCTCCCACTATTTGATGATGACAAAACCTACGACTTATAAAGAAAATACTAAAGTCAACACTAAAGGACTTAATGAAAATAAGCAGTAACTTTGTCCCTTTTAGGTTTATTTTGGGATCTTTTGCTGAGTTATCTATATCTTATAAATTGATATAATTTTGAAGATAAACTCATTTCACATTCATTATATGAATATATATAATAATTACAGACCAGTACAATGAATATGAAATATAACAAAAGATATATTTCAACAACAGAAGGCTATCTATCTTTATCTTTCCCTTTTTGCCTTTCCTCTTCAGATAGCTCTTCTTCTTTTACCTTCCAGGCTTCAGGAAACAATTCATGCAGGTCTTCAGGCTTGAATACTGGAGTTTGAGGAGGTAGAATGATTGGATCTCTTTTGAAGGGGCCACCAGTAGATATCTTCTTCTTCTACTTCTTCTTCTTTTGAGATAGCACATCATCTACATTAACTACTGGTTCATTACCATGTTTTACTGCCTTGTCAAGTAGATCTTGTAACTCAAGATGAAGTGTCCTCTTGAGATTACTGTCTCCTTTCCCAAAGAAGTACTAGAGCATTTCCATCATCCATTAAACCCAAACAGCCTCAGATCTCTATAATCCACCTTCTCATGAACACTATTATCTCTGCAGATACTGAAAGCTCTCTGTGTTCCTCTGTAACATTTGATGATTTTATCAGGATTAGATCTCTTGGTCATTACATCAGCATATTTACTTATGAGATGATTATCAGATATGGCCTTTGTACATGCAGTCTCTTGTGGACTCACTTCTGGTGCCTTTTCAGCAGCTTCAACTTTATCCAAAGCCTTGTCATGTGCCTTAATGATGGCTTTTGCTAATTTGATGGATTTTGCCTCTTGATCTCTATCAGTAGCCAATTTTGCTTCTTGTTCCTGAAGCCTTACTCTTTCAAGATACTCAACATCATCCCTTACTTGTTGCTCCAATTGAACACTTGTAACATATTCATTCATTGTGATGTTCAAGGAACATGCTGAGTGAATTAACTGCCTACCATCATCAGAAGACATGAGGTTATGGTATTGTTCCATATCCATATCCAGTTACAAAGCTTCATAGAATAATGCCTTCTCCTGATCAGTATGGAGTCTCTGTCCACTGTTCTTTAAGTATATACCAATATCAATGTTTAGCTCCAAAGTATCAATGTAGATTTGTTGATCAAGAGGATGATACAACATTCTGATTTGGCATATCCTTTCTGCTTTCCTGGCTGCCTCCCTACTCAGCCATTCAACAACAGTGATTTCTAACCTATGAGCTTCCCTTTCATCTGGATTCATTCTCCTAGGATCAGACATTATGTGTACAACTATCCATCTTCCCATGTGATGTGTTTGTCATTTTTCTTTGGGGAAGATGGAGGATATGCATAAGGTAATTCTGTTATGCCAGAAGGACCCACTGGTTCATAGTGATGAAGGTCACCAAGTGTCCTATCAAGTCAGCACGAATGACTACAGGTAGTGGAGATAAGACAAAATTTGAGTTACCACTACCCCAGACAGTAAATTTAGCAACAGCAGAATCATCATCAGTATTAGCTCCCAGCTCATCCTCCTTTGCTAGATCTTCAACACTTCTTTCACCCAATAGCACACTTCCGGCTGGGTCTTCAATCACATCACTCCTTGCTATGTCTTCACTACCAGCTGACTGTTTAGAATTAGCTGGTACAACACTTGACATAATACCTTCATCAGATGTCTCGAATAGGGGTTCTTTTCTTAGGGGCTTGGGTTCAGCTGATAATTCTAGTGTTGATACTGGTTTTTTTGTAGGCAAGAGGGTAGTTAAAGCAAGTTGTTCCCCCTCAGTAGCAGATAGATTTGTATCTACTGGTTTCTCTTCATCATCAGATAGATGAACGATTTCTTCTTCTCCTCCTTTTTGTCTTCGGCAAAGGTAGAAGTAGAGCCTGGGGGAATAATTACCTCTGGGTCACTATCAGAATAAGGCATGGACCAGGCATAGTTATTCCAGTCAGCATCAACAGGAGATAAGTTAGCACCAGGATCAACACCATGTTGTTAGAGACAAAGATTGGATGTTCTCACTTCATTTTTTACTACACCCATGGCAATTTGATCAATACTAGCTCGAACATCATGGACCAGGCAAAGTTATTCTAGTCCGCATCAATGGGAGATAAGTTAGCACAAGGATCAACACCATGTTGTAGGAGACAAAGATTGGATATTCTCACTTCATTTTTTGCTACACCCATGGCAATTTGATCAACACTAGCTCGAACATCAGACTGTAGGTCAGCCATTCTGTGTAGAGTCTCAACAAGTCGAAGATAAGCAGAAACAAGAACCATATTGGCCATCTGCAGTTCATAGGTGTCAACCCTCTCCTCAAGCACCCTATTTTCTTCATTTAACATTCGAACCGTTGATCTTTCAAGATCCAGCTCCTCTTGAAGTTTAGTCATATGAGCAGTATATTTATTGTGAGAAAGGATTCGTTGATTAAGCTCATCTTCTTGTTCATAGTGCCTTTTAATTGCATCAACTACAAGGTCAGCAAATGCATTGGTCTGTCGCAGTTGAACTTCAATAGATGAAGTGGTGATACCACAAGCTTGCTTAAGTGCTTCTTCTATAGAGTCAACAATAGTCTCCTTAATGGTTTTTTGCACAGCTGGGGTGATTTTGGCAATAGTTCTATAGACAGTTAGGGTAGATAACCCTTCCATCTCAACAACATCTACTGCACTGGTTGGTGGTGGTGCAGTTTTAGCATGAAGAGGAGTACCACTTTGGGGTGGTGGAGGTGGATGGTCCAAATCAGACTCATCACCATGATCACCATCATTTTTACCTTCACCTAAAGGCTTAGAACCACTAGTATCCTTATCAGCAGACTCAGCTTCATTAGTATCAAGATCCACTGGTTTATCTTTCGAACCAGTAGTATTATCAGGAACTACTGGCTCGTCCTTACCAGTACCTTTATCAGCATCACCATCAGAGGAAGAAGATGATGATGAAGAAGCTGATGAATCAGAAGGTACTGGTGAATCAGGAACATCTTAAATAGTGACCTTACCAGTAGTAGGATCGAGTTGAAACTTGAGAGGCCTCCAATGTCCAGGCCATGGAGAAGCAGCAGGAGCCATACCAAAGTAATGATAGTATGGTTGTTCATTAATATTTTAAAGAGTGGCCAGACTCTCATATAATTCATCCCTGGCTAGTTCATCCAGATGGTGAAGCAATTCAACCAACTCTTCATCAGGTAATTTGCTAGCAGCAACTAGGGCAATCTAAGGATCTATGGTTAGCTGATCCACCAGTAAAGCAATGTTTAGAGCAATGGATACTCGCTTATACACAAACTTGGGTAACACTTCATCTGGATCTGGTAATCTAGGAACAAATTCAGGCTTTTGTGCAGGAGCAGCAACCTTAGATGTTTCAATTGTAACAATAGTGTCAGTACCAGCATCCGTATTTGCACCCTGGTACCAGCATTAGGAGCCTTATAAGAGATGACAATATTACCAGTTGCATCAGGAGCAATGGTATCTACCAGCTGCATCAGGAGCAGTGGTATCAAATACCATGTCATCAGTATCAAGAATAGTAGCAACAATTAGTTGTTCATCAGCACCCTATAAATTACCCTTACAAACAGGATCTGGTGCCATATCAGAAACTAGAATGAAATGCCTGGGAATAGTAGCATCAGCATCCAGATCACCAGTATCACTTTTAACCTCAGTAACTAGTGCTTCATCAGGGAAAACAATATCATCAGCATCCTGAGTACCACCATCAACAGTAGTATCAACGACTCTATTAGGAACTACTTCATCAACATTAGTTACGTCATCAATACTGGGAACAATAGGAGGAATGACAAAATCATCAACAGTTGTCATCTCCTCATCAATAATAACAACAGTTAGACCAGTGCCAACATTTTCACCAGTACCAGCAGAGGCATTCTGTAACGACCCGGCTTTTTCGACTTGCTTTTGTGCCTTGTGTTTTTGCGAAACTGCGTATTTGTGCGTACTGTGTTACTTTATACTCTGGAAACTTGATTTACGTGGTTTACTTCCATTTATATGTTAAAATGTGCCTTAGAGTACGTAGGATACATAACTTGATCATTGGAAGCCTTTATAACCGTTAGTGTTATTTGACGTTTCGAATAAACCGCGAACTTGCGCGCACGTTTAACTTTTGTCATAATCGGAATATTATGACGAAATATTAATTATTATTTTATAATAATAATTACCTGGGTTTTTGGATGCTTAATTACGCGTAGTAATTTAATTATGCACAATAGTTAGTCTTGTTGGACTTTCTACCTTGTTGGGCTCAAGCCCACCCTACTCTAGCTAGTGACCCAATTAATTAGCCCTTGTCCATGTCATCAATCCTTGTCAAATTCCTTGCTTATAAATACTAGCCCTTATCCATGTCATCAATCCTTGTCAAATTCCTTGCTTATAAATACTAGCCCTTGTCCATGTCATCAATCCTTGTCAAATTCCTTGCTTATAAATACTAGCCCTTGTCCATGTCATCAATCCTTGTCAAATTCCTTGCTTATAAATACTAGCCATTTACCTCTCATTCAAATCACTTGCTCATTTGGTTTTCACACACACTTGTTCTTTCTTTCTTCCCTTTCTAGTATTGCTTGTAAGTCTTTTTTTTTTTTTTTCTTCTTTTCCTTTCATTTTCGTGGCCATCATCATCATATTATGGAGATCAAAGTTCCTTTTAGCTTTGATCTTGCTTATATCTTGTTGATTCAAGCATGAATCTTTCAAGAACATGGAAGATTCAAGCTTTCTAGCTTTGAATCTTCACCAACTTTGTAGATTCATCTTTCTTTTACTTTAATCTTGTTATTTTGTTATAAAGATTCAAACTTTTGTTTGTTATCTTCATATATCTTAAAGATCCAAGCTTTATGCTTCAAGATCTTCAAGAACACTAAAGGTTCAAGCTTTCTAGCTTTGTGACCTTATAAATTGTGTGAAAGGGATCCAAGCTCTCTAGCTTAGGGTTCCATCACCTCTTTTGACTTGGATCATGTTCATACTTGTTTGATTGATGTAAAGTTTGTAACTTTGTTTGTAAATAGGACTTGTAATTGTGTTAAGACTAAGGATATGATGTAACCTTGGTTCATCATCCATCTAAGACTCTTAAATGAGTTGTGTTACCACTTGGTCTTAACATATTGTGTATTGATGGTAGAATCTTGGTCAAAAGTGATGCTAAACCATCAACGAGTTGTACACTTGAAGCTACAAGCATCAAGGATGAGAACCGTGATGAGCATCAAGCACCAAGAACCTCACCGGAGCACTTGTCCACTGATTTTCGTATCTGATCAGACCACCTGGGCTACTGGAAAGCTGATTTTCAGTTATTTCGGTTCGATTAGATGATTTTCCGTTTAGGCCTCGTCTTAATCCGAGTTACGGTTTAGGATTTATGGCCCTCCGAGAGTCACTACACCCTATTAACGTTGTGCTGAAATTTCTGACTTACTCGCACTTAAACCGTCACCACGGTCAAACGAAGACGAGTTAGGTTCTGAAAATTGTTCAGTGGTTAGGGGACTCACATACGGAGCCATAGCCACTGACTATGCATCTTTTCGATTTACGTAGAGGTCGCAGCAGCTGACCGAAGTCAGCCTATTGTTTCGATCTCTATTCTTGTCGAACTTACTTAGCTTTTATGATGATGAATGATGATGATGATGACACTTAAACTTATTGTATGCACTATTAGAATTTATAAAAACAACCTACTGACCTAGTAACCCTTGATTTAGGTTGACGACCTTTCGGACCGACTTACTACTTGCGTACTTTCATTACCGACTTTACCGCTTTTATCACTGTGAGTTATAGCATTCCCTTTGTACTTTAACTATTTTGGGAACTGAGAATACATGCGCATTTTATGTTTTTACATACTAGGCACGAGTACTTAAACTTATATATGTGTGGGTTATACAACGGCATAAACTTTCCCTTTAGCTCGGTAACGTTTAATCATTGGTTTTTGAACCGTGAACGCGAATCTTAGATATGGATCCATAGGGTTTGACATCCCCACTCGGGCTAGTCGCTCTAGCATTTAACGAGTGTTTAATACTTCGTAGACATACGCACTTGCCAAGTGTACTTTCAGGGGGTATAAACGTTAAGTTAGTTACCGAGTGCCCACGGTTATATATATACTTTATCATACTGATTTGAATTACTGATTTGAAACGCTTGTTTGAAGCACTGAAATCTCGTGGCCTACATTACATTACTGAATACAAACAAACTATAGCTTACCAACATTCGTGTTGACTTTTTAAGCATGTATTTCTCAGGTGTTTAGACGTTGTTGCTTCTGCTGTTAGCCTTGCTGTTCTAGTCTCGGTGTATAGACTTGCTGTTACAGACTTGCTGTGTTAGACTTCCGCTGCATTACTTAGAGATGTCTCAAGCATGAAACTTTTACTTTGCATTCCCAACTTATGTTATTTTCAAAACAATAGCTTTGTAATGACCTTAGTATCATGTACTCATGTTAATGTTTCCTATTCATCTTTTGTAAAACGTTATCTGTTCATGAATGCAAAACTGGTTTTCAAACAGCATATAGTGTTTGACCTTGTAATGATCCTGTTGTTGTTGTACCGTACACGATGATTTTGTACGGGGCGTCACAATTGGTATCAGAGCATTGGTTGTAGGGAATTAGGTTGTATTAGTGAGTCTAGGACCGACCCAAGTAAGATTCACTAATAGGACTAATCTACAACTTGCTAGTTTACTTGTTTCTGCGGAACCTGCTGCATGCTACTATGTTATATTACTACATGTTACTGCTTACTACTACTGCATGCCACTGCTTACTTTTACTACCATATGAACTTGCTGCATGCTACCGTTTCCTTTTACTGCTATGTAAACTCGCTGCATGCTTTTGCTTATTCTAGCTACTGCATGCTACTATTTGCTTTCGATTGCATGTTACTTCTATTTAGTACTATTAATATTGCCATGCTATATACTGCTGTAAACGAGCTAGGTTGCTGTAGTGCCTGATTACGTGCTTGCTTCATGCCTGCTATTCGCTGCACCTACTTGGAAAAACTTACCTTTCCTAGTTCAGATGTTCTTCTGAACCCATTTCCCACACGTCTAACCCTAAGGATTAGTATTGTAATCCACCTGTTACTACTGTTCCACCGTTCCAGAGATCGAAACGATTCTTCACGCAATCTAGGAGGAGTACCCCTGGGATTACACGCCCACTAAAGTCGATCCTCGGAGGAGGAGATATTGGAGGATTTGTCGGAGTAACCGCACCCCGAGCTCACTCTAAATAGCCACGTACGACGTGTGAACATTCAAAGGTTGTTCAGTTCCTGCAAGATGGCTCGTATCTCGTACGCTTTCATGACCGTCACTTATCTCTTTCGTTCTTCACCACTGCTCGACGATCTGACGACATTTCTGGATTTAGTACCCTAACTCTCTTAGGCATTGGGGAAGTCGGGAGGACATCTCCTTTCACAAGGTCAGAGTGCCTTCTACTGATGCTCAACCATACCCAAAGACTTGGGAGTCACCTCAAGACATATCGTACTACTACTTGCTACACATACAACTTGAAGCTAGACCCAGATTGAATTTCTAGAAAGGAACCTAACGATGTTACCTGAACCTGAACATTTTGAAGAAATTTCAGGACATTTAGGCATTGGTGCATGACCTACGGAACTTACGCACCCACACCGAGAAACCGTGAGATTAATTATGTAGATTTTGTTTTGAGATAGCATAGATAAAGCACCGTTGGATGAAATTGAGTAGAATTGAAAGTGATCACGTTACATTGACCATATGGAGTGATATTGGAATGAACGTACGATTTAGTACAATATAATGACGTCAGGCCAGCGTAATTATATTGAAGTGAATTATGCAGAAGTCCCAATGTTACTACATAAGGAATATGAAGCGATTCAAAGGAAATTTTGGTAGGAACCACTTGAGTATACGCATTATGGTATGATAAAGGCAGGAATAACCACTTAGTCTAGATACTGTACGAGAAGGGCCTGGACTGCAGAATTGATAACCTGAAAATTTGTTATAGATATAGACACCCTGGATACTTAAGGAAAAAGTTCTCAAATAGGAAAAAAAAAAAAAACTTTGGACTCACATACGATAGAGCAATCGTTATCTCAGCTATGGAGACTCGCATGGATCCTGATTTTAGTTAGGGTACGTTTCTTCACAACGATTTATCGTCTCGGAATTGTTTAATACTAGAGTGATAGAAACCTTATATCTAAGAATCCTAGTGTGATGACTAATAAGCCATTAACAATCATGAGAGTTAAGTATTCTATAGGACAAGCTAATGGTAAGTTGGCAGAGATAGAGGAGTAATTTAAGATAGTACCTTAAAAATTAACAGGTGGGTCATTTGGAGATGACCTCATGCCAACAAAACTTGAAAGTTTTATAGTAGTAGTTGGAAAGGATTAGTTACCTGCGCACAAGCAGATGTTATTTGAGAAGGTTGATAAAAGTTTTCACGGCAGTATAATAAGATTTGGTTGGAATGGACCTTAAAATTAACCTAATACTCATCGAGTTAGAAAGCTTTGAGGAAATAGTTGGAACGGACTGACTTTCAAGGACGAAAGCGAAAGTTATTTATAGTAAGAAGATTATTCTTATACCTTGCGAGAATGGTGAGCCAAAAGCCATCCGGATTACTTCAACAACCCGAGATCCCACAATGGAAATGGGAAGGGATGACGATGGATTTCATTCTGAAACTACCGAAAACAGTCGGCAGTTATGACACTATCGGGGTTATCGTTGATCGCCTCACCAAATCTGCTCACTTTCTAGCCATGAAAGAAACCGATACAATGGACAACGATACATAAAGGAAATTGTATCCAGTCACTTCAGCAATTCAAATACTATACTACCCAAGAATCGTATTTGATACTCATTCTTATTCGACACTGAATCCTAACTTATTCCGAGAGAATTCTTAATCAATGATAATCACACCATCACCCTTCTTACTTCGATATTAGTCATACCAGTTCGGAATTTCCAAAATCAATGGGTAGTTAATCCCCGTCCTCATACTCTCCCTTTCGTTTCTCACTTATAAGCAACAACTTTATACTTAAGCATTTTTGGTCGAAGGACTTATGCCCTACTAATAGTCATCAACCACATTAAAATTCAACAGTTTTCATTACCTCGTAACATTTTTGCTCAAATATCACCCGAGATTTTCAAAAGTCTTTTACTCGATTCTCATCAATCTTTTTTCAACTTGTAACCTCCGAAATATGAAAATTTTGTTTGCCAAAATTTTACTTACACTATTTTACTGTGCGATCCTCTCAAAACTTAATAAAAATAAATTTATTTTATTTGCCATTCGTGCAAATTTTTGAAATCGTATACGTTATATAAAATAAAGTAAATAATTACTTCTTTTTGACAAATACATATGAAATTTTACTTTCACTTTTACAAATCAAATCTTTTATTCAAAGGATATTTTACCTTGAATGGTACGTGTTGTACATAACCCTAGTTTGCTAAGAACTTAATTTCTTTTCTTACATCGTCACCTTAAATGAATTCTATAAAATTTTCGTTGCTTGTCAATATAAAATTTTTCGTTGCTTATTCGTATCCAAGTCATCATGAAGACAGACAACTATCGAAACTAAGAGATTCATGTGTGTGTATGTGATGAAGGCACTTATTACCACGTCATGCAGAGCCTTCGGGCATCCACAAACACTTAAACCATTCAAAATTACTGCGTTACCCCAGGGATCTTATTCTTCACATCTGTCGGAGCGATGCTCTATCTTACATAACTCAAAGTCCTGACCTATTCCAAGGAAATTCTCATCTAGCGATATTAACATCATTAGTATTCTGACTTTAATATTAGCCATAACCTGTGTGGCATTCTGCAAAGTCAAGAAGCGATTAACTTCTCATCCTCATGCACTATCCTTCATACCTCACTTTTTAGCAACGGCTTCGGACGTAAATATTTTTGGGCCAAAGACTTAAGTTCAGATAATCATCAAAACTACATTTAATTCATTAGTTTTCATTACCTAGTAACATGTCAACCGATGATTCAAAGATTTTTCACTCGACCTTTTTAAACTCGTAACCTCTGAAATACGAAAAACTATGTTTATCAAAATTTTTACACGTTGATTTACACGTTACTTATTTGTGCGGTCCTCACGAGATTTATGGACAAATGAAAGTACTAAAAACTTTTCTATCACTTACGCGATTTATAAAATCATATATGTATAAATTTACCCTTACTTATTTTGGGTTAGTACATACTAAGTTATACCTTCAAGATGATTAAAAATCGCTCCTTTATTGAGTTGTTTTAAGTCAAATAATTTTGTGCAAATGGTACTCGTTATACATACTTCTAAATTTACCAAGAACTTCGTTCCATTTATGTTGTCGCATCAAACATTTAAAGGTTTTTCAAAACTTCCTCGGTTGATTTTATTAAAGGTTTCCGTATTAGACTACACCATGTAGGGATCACACTTCTTCTCTCCCTCCGTTAGGGATGAAGCTTACTATTAAAATCCTTGTTAAAAATGCTTGAGCCACTTTGGGTGGCAGATTTATAAAAAAATTTGTTAGGAAGTCTTTGTACTCGAAAAATGTTCCTGTTAAGGTTAAACATGGCAAAATCGCGGGCCGATAAATCAGTTTTCTGAGGTACACTCAATGGTCACCCCATTGTAGGAAGGGCACTAGGTGGGTTTCTATTCTCAATATTTCACGGCTAATCGCAACATCCTCGTAAAAATCATCTCTATGAATTAGTAGGTTGAGGTACAAGGAATCGTTTTGAGATTCTTTTCACTTAGAGTAAACCGTTCTTTACGACCAAGGGTCCACGTATCTTCTTGTCCGCGCATCTCCTTAAGTATAAGGATAAATTCAGAACAAACCGCTCGAAGAGTTCACCCTGGTTCAAAGATCACACCTTTCGTGCGATTCTCTTTCAGAAATGTAAAGTAACATACTTTAGGAATCTATGAATCTTGTTATCCTCTTGGAAGGGACTGCTTAAAACATCTGTAATACGGATATGGTTACTCTACACATTCCTTTCTTCGTTGGTTGCAACTATATGTTGTTCTAGTTAATGTTAACCCTAACTTCAACATGTAACTGAAAGGATAAAGTTACATTATGGAACTGTCCTTTCATTCCATCTAAGGATAAGTTCACCTGCAGTATGGTAAACTGGGTGATATCCTTCATTGTTCGTTCAGACCGTCCTGAAGGCACTATAGATAATTATGGCTTGCATTGCATATAAGTCTGATTATTCACTTTCAGCAAAAGTTTCAATTCATATAGTTAAATGAAACGTTCTTAAATATCGAGTTCTTTATGCCTATGGTCTCTTTCCGAAATCAAGGGGTTAGTAAAATCCGTGGCTAACACTATCCAGACATCAAATCGCATGGTTATGATCACCATGTTTTCCATCCTACCTGTCAGCTTTGTATTGCGACATAAGCGCTCAATGTTTTAGATGAGTTTAGTAACATTCATGATGTATTTCATGCATCCAGCTTACTAAAGATGCCTGTAAGGCTAAAAACATCATCTTTTCTTTTGTGGATATATTCAGACAACATACTCTTGTTAACCAGAAACGAAATCAATTTGTTGATCTCCTAAGAGACTTAATTAATAGCATATACCTATTCTTACTTTTATACGCCAGAGTACCTTTCAAGGTAAATAGCTCACTTTTTAGCCCACGAATCTTTCGGAACTTTGATACGCTACTTCTTATTTAAATACGGTACCATTTTTTTTGTCACTCCTCAAATTTCGGGACGAAATTTCCATTAACAGGTGGGTAATGTAACGACCCGGCTTTTTCGACTTGCTTTTGTGCCTTGTGTTTTTGCGAAACTGCGTATTTGTGCGTACTGTGTTACTTTATACTCTGGAAACTTGATTTACGTGGTTTACTTCCATTTATATGTTAAAATGTGCCTTAGAGTATGTAGGATACATAACTTGATCATTGGAAGCCTTTATAACCGTTAGTGTTATTTGACGTTTCGAATAAACCGCGAACTTGCGCGCACGTTTAACTTTTGTCATAATCGGAATATTATGACGAAATATTAATTATTATTTTATAATAATAATTACCTGGGTTTTTGGATGCTTAATTACGCGTAGTAATTTAATTATGCACAATAGTTAGTCTTGTTGGACTTTCTACCTTGTTGGGCTCAAGCCCACCCTACTCTAGCTAGTGACCCAATTAATTAGCCCTTGTTCATGTCATCAATCCTTGTCAAATTCCTTGCTTATAAATACTAGCCCTTGTCCATGTCATCAATCCTTGTCAAATTCCTTGCTTATAAATACTAGCCCTTGTCCATGTCATCAATCCTTGTTAAATTCCTTGCTTATAAATACTAGCCCTTGTCCATGTCATCAATCCTTGTCAAATTCCTTGCTTATAAATACTAGCCATTTACCTCTCATTCAAATCACTTGCTCATTTGGTTTTCACACACACTTGTTCTTTCTTTCTTCCCTTTCTAGTATTGCTTGTAAGTCTTCTTTTTCTTCTTCTTTTCCTTTCATTTTCGTGGCCATCATCATCATATTATGGAGATCAAAGTTCTTTTTAGCTTTGATCTTGCTTATATCTTGTTGATTCAAGCATGAATCTTTCAAGAACATGGAAGATTCAAGCTTTCTAGCTTTGAATCTTCACCAACTTTGTAGATTCATCTTTCTTTTACTTTAATCTTGTTATTTTGTTATAAAGATTCAAACTTTTGTTTGTTATCTTCATATATCTTAAAGATCCAAGCTTTATGCTTCAAGATCTTCAAGAACACTAAAGGTTCAAGCTTTCTAGCTTTGTGACCTTATAAATTGTGTGAAAGGGATCCAAGCTCTCTAGCTTAGGGTTCCATCACCTCTTTTGACTTGGATCATGTTCATACTTGTTTGATTGATGTAAAGTTTGTAACTTTGTTTGTAAATAGGACTTGTAATTGTGTTAAGACTAAGGATATGATGTAACCTTGGTTCATCATCCATCTAAGACTCTTAAATGAGTTGTGTTACCACTTGGTCTTAACATATTGTGTATTGATGGTAGAATCTTGGTCAAAAGTGATGCTAAACCATCAACGAGTTGTACACTTGAAGCTACAAGCATCAAGGATGAGAACCGTGATGAGCATCAAGCACCAAGAACCTCACCGGAGCACTTGTCCACTATTTTTGTATCTGATAAGACCACCTGGGCTACTGGAAAGCTGATTTTCAGTTAGTTCGGTTCGATTAGATGATTTTCCGTTTAGGCCTCGTCTTAATCCGAGTTACGGTTTAGGATTTATGGCCCTCCGAGAGTCACTACACCCTATTAACGTTGTGCTGAAATTTCTGACTTACTCGCACTTAAACCGTCACCACGGTCAAACGAAGACGAGTTAGGTTCTGAAAATTGTTCAGCGGTTAGGGGACTCACATACGGAGCCATAGCCACTGACTATGCATCTTTTCGATTTACGTAGAGGTCGCAGCAGCTGACCGAAGTCAGCCTATTGTTTCAATCTCTATTCTTGTCGAACTTACATAGCTTTTATGATGATGAATGATGATGATGATGACACTTAAACTTATTGTATGCACTATTAGAATTTATAAAAACAACCTACTGACCTAGTAACCCTTGATTTAGGTTGACGACCTTTCGGACCGACTTACTACTTGCGTACTTTCATTACCGACTTTACCGCTTTTATCACTGTGAGTTATAGCATTCCCTTTGTACTTTAACTATTTTGGGAACTGAGAATACATGCGCATTTTATGTTTTTACATACTAGGCACGAGTACTTAAACTTATATATGTGTGGGTTATACAACGGCATAAACTTTCCCTTTAGCTCGGTAACGTTTAATCATTGGTTTTTGAACCGTGAACGCGAATCTTAGATATGGATCCATAGGGTTTGACATCCCCACTCGGGCTAGTCGCTCTAGCATTTAACGAGTGTTTAATACTTCGTAGACATACGCACTTGCCAAGTGTACTTTCAGGGGGTATAAACGTTAAGTTAGTTACCGAGTGCCCACGGTTATATATATACTTTATCATACTGATTTGAATTACTGATTTGAAACGCTTGTTTGAAGCACTGAAATCTCGTGGCCTACATTACATTACTGAATACAAACAAACTATAGCTTACCAACATTCGTGTTGACTTTTTAAGCATGTATTTCTCAGGTGTTTAGACGTTGTTGCTTCTGCTGTTAGCCTTGCTGTTCTAGTCTCGGTGTATAGACTTGCTGTTACAGACTTGCTGTGTTAGACTTCCGCTGCATTACTTAGAGATGTCTCAAGCATGAAACTTTTACTTTGCATTCCCAACTTATGTTATTTTCAAAACAATAGCTTTGTAATGACCTTAGTATCATGTACTCATGTTAATGTTTCCTATTCATCTTTTGTAAAACGTTATCTGTTCATGAATGCAAAACTGGTTTTCAAACAGCATATAGTGTTTGACCTTGTAATGATCCTGTTGTTGTTGTACCGTACACGATGATTTTGTACGGGGCGTCACACATTCTCCTCAAGTTCATCAGATTTACTTCCCTCTGCAATTTTAACATCTGAAACATGGGAACATTTTATGTTAGCAAAAGCAGAACCAAATAAATTTGACTCAACAATTGCATCTGATGTTAGTCTCAGGGGAAAAACTTGTGTTTTAGTTAGCCCTTCAATTGATACAGAGTATGGTTTCTATAAGTGCAGCTGTGACTCTGCTGACTCATTAGAAACACACGTTAACTCAGATTATGTAAGAGTTTTAGCTGGTTTAGATATATTAGTGTGACTCTTATCATGATCCAAGTTGCAAATAAGATGTGCAGTAACCTGAGTGGGTTCAGCATGATGAGGAGCCAGCTCAAGTCTGCTTTAGGGGTCAAGTATGTTCTCTGCTGGTTGTACTGTCAGCAAAGGATATATCTTAAACTATGTTTTTGAAAAGTGTGGAAGTGCCTGGTTAGCAGAATATGGGTTGCTATTCCTCTTAACATTAGTTTTTAAACCAGTCAGCTTGAGAGCAAAGGTTATACCTTTAACTCCACTATCAACATTAATGTCAGCTAATAAAAGATTTTGAATTATGTTAGAGATTTCTGCTATTTGGTCTAGTGACGCACCAGGTTCCATAGCCATTTTCTTTTCAGGAACAGCATTTGAAACTGGTGCTTTCTCCCCTTTGGCATGCTTGGAGCCAGCTCTTGAACATTTAGATTTTCCTGTTACCAAGAAATGGAGCAGCAGTTGAGACTGATGCTTTCTCCGCTTTGGCATGCTTGGAGCCAGCTGATGAGTTTGTTGCAAACATGCTTACTTACTCTCTTTTAACTTTATAATTTAAATAAACTTTGACTCGACTATGAATAAACTCACGAGAAACTATGACTCGGTAGTTGTAGTTAACAAGTGTTTCGTTTAAGTTTCGTCCCAAGAGAGCGATGTATGCTTGTTGAATCTATGTAAACTCATAATCATTCTAAGATTTATTTGATTGGGGGGCTTTGAAGTTTGGATATTAAGAAAACTAATTCAATTTTAAAACTAGAAACTAAGAATGATTTGGTAAATATCAATATTTAAAGCATGTACACTTACTTAATCCACTTGATTCATTAGGGTTGTTCTATTGTTCACTTAAGAGCTAGTTGTGGTCAAACTTTGGACTAGTATCCCTACTAGATATTAATGTGATCAATTAACACTTACAAATTTCCATAAGTTTGCATTAATTAAATCTAGTTGAATCATATGATTACCTTTAGTACCTAGCCTAGGTTAAAGTCACCTAAAACCTCTTGGTGATCAAAATCCCTTAACAAAACCAACCTCACTATGTTGACTAAAGACCAATTGAAAACCAACCTAATTTAAAACCCCAATCCCTTGAAAGCCCCAAATTGGTTGTCTAGATCACCTAAGTGTTGAAGTATGAAATGCTTCCAAAATCAAATCCCTTTGAAAGTTCCACAAATCATATAATCAAAGATTTCATAATGGTAAACCAGAATTATCAACTTAAATGGTCATCCAAACACAATCAATTAACAAGATAAGAACAACCTATAGCAATCAAGTATCATAAACAAGTGTACATAATGAATCTAGCCTATCATGGCTAGAACAAGATCAATACAAGCTAAAATATTGAACATAAATATCATTAAGTAATAAACAAGAGTAGATTGTACCAAAATTAAGAAATTACAAAAATGACTAGATGAAAAAGATGAAGATAGTGAAGAACAAGCCCTAGCACTTGATTCAATCTTTAAATCCTTGATGTAGAATGGAATGGATGATGAAATCTTGTTGAAAATCTTAAGAAAATAGCTAAGAAACCCTAATTTTGATCAGCCACCACGAACTAGCTATTGTGTGAATGATTGATAATGAAACCCTTAATCTCTTCCTTTTTATACCCTTCAAAATTTGCGTTTTGGTGGAACGTCGTTCCTCTTTGAGAAACGTCGTTCCTTGTCTTCTTTATTGGAACGTCGTTCTGGAGTTATGGAACGGCGTTCTTGAATCGTGCTAGAATTCCATTTACTTCTGTTACCATTTTCTTCATAAATTTCCCAGGTATAATGTCGTTCATGGCTTTGGAATGATGTTCTTGATGATGGAACGACATTCTTAGTGATGGAACGTCGCTCTTGTTGCCAGGATGAGCACTTTGCAGTTTTCTTGATCATTTTGCACACTTTGGTTAATTATACACCAAATTTGTACTTAGAACTGTTGTAGCACTCATAACGCGATAAAAACCAAGATCGTAGCTTTTCAAGCACTTTGGAAATGAAAACTGAGTAAAACGAGGTAGATATTGCGTGAGAAACATAGCGTGAATGAGCAATATTACGAGCTCTTGAACGTTTAGAGTTGCCTGTTACCAAGAAATGGATGAGCAACGGATTCCAAAACTAGAGGTGGGTAGTCAGTATATAAGACTAGGGTTGTTCTTTGTTATCAGAGAGCACTAGATTCTAATACAACTACTGCTTTACCACTTTCAGTGACGGTGGCTGTTCCAGTTGTGGTAGCTGGCCCCTTCTTGCATGTAGCCGGCTTTCGCTAAGATCCTTCCCCTCAGCTGGTGCAATACCAGAGGCAGTCGATAGGATAGCTCCACCCTTAGCAGCTAGGTACTGGAGCATTGCTGGTGATGGACCAGTATGTGGAGCAGCTGGTGCTTCTTTTTCCATTCCCCTTGTTTTAATTTCAGGTCAATTGAGGGATCAATGATGCTCCCATAGCCATTACCCAAATCATTTTAATAACAAAGCTCAAAAACCTTGGGAAAGGAATCAATTCACTTCTTGCTTGTGCTTCCACCATTTCCCTTAACCTTATAAAGATTTCAGCAGCATAGTCGATGTTTCTATTGAAGATCAGCCCATGACCAATCTTTAGCTCAAAATCAGAACAATGGTTAAAGCTGCCAGATTCTTGACTCATGCATTGAGTCAATATACCAAAGAATTAATACCACAGAGGTGGCATGTTTTTCCTCAATGGGCTGTGAGCAACTTCACCGGCATAGTTAATAAATTCCAACACCTCCCTCCTAAATTCATCACTCGTTGGAAAGTCAACAAATGGTCCACCTGGCAATGAAAGAGCTCGTCTAATGGCATCTACAGTGATGGAACAGGTTAGGGTTTTAGTTACCATGCCCCCGAATGCATGGAACACCCTCATTGGTGGTGGCAAGCGTTGTTGTGTACCAGAATTTACCAAGACATGCATGATAGAATCAGGAAGGGTCACCTGTAACAAATCTGGAAATTGGTGATTGTCTGAGATACCCGAAAATGGGCTCATAGCCCATATTAGCCTTAGATTTTGGAATCGAGAGGGAGTGAGCAGCATTGCCTCTAGATAGGCGAATTCGATCATGATCAGGTGCAGGTGCCGCCCTAACAAGGCTTGGGTGTAGAGAAAATAAAGCTTAAGGTTCCTCTTGTTGTTGTAGTTGTGGTTCACCTTGCTGTTATGGTTGTTACTGTTATTGTTCCTCAGATTGGTTGTCGATGGGGGGTTGTTGTTGTTGTTGTTCTGCCATTGTTAGTTGAAGAAGATGAATGTTTAAAGATTTGGGGATTTTTGAGAGAGAATGAGAATTTTGAAAGTTGAATAACCGAAGGGTAAAATAGAAAGTGGATCACACTATTTAACCTTTCGAATTGGTTGAAAAAGTGCAGGAGAGAGAAAATGACAACTGTCATCTGCAGGCGCGTGGGCAAATGTGACAGTCTGGCACGTTTTTGAGGGACATCAGACTATTGATATGACGTTTAATCGGCTTGGACACTCATGACTTTCATTAGGAATTAAATACAGTAGGTTTTAATTCAAAATTGTGAAGTTAAAAACCATAAGATAATTATTGTAGTTAATACAAAATTCCTTTGTTACATTTAATATGTAGTGAATTTAATTTAAATCATTGGAATTAACTGAGGTCGATTTAAAGGTGTCAATTTAATGTTGTGAGCTATTTATTACTTCATTTTATAAACATTTGACCAATTTAAAAACCTTATTATGTTGGGTGGTCTGCAAACAGGCAGTAGATAACAAAGTATGTCATACTGGTTTGCCCTATATGCTGTTGAACCAGCACAACAACAAAGTTGTCTTTTATTTTAAAGTTCCAACATACCCAGCTCAGAGATGAGATAGATAAAATGTTTCTCATCTAAAGGCTTTGTGAATAGATCTGCTAGCTGTTGATCTGTTGTTATGAACAGGTTAAGACAAGTGTTGCATATCATTCAATAAGCAGGACTTAAAGCGTATGCTCGACATGTGATGTGCATGGCTAACATCTCAATTCTTAGTATTCAATTCAATTACATGATACATATTAACCTTATGATGCGGATCAACATGCAAATAGACTGGCAAATTATATAAGCTATTAAACATCAAGTAGATCAACTTAAGTTACTAGCTGAAAGTTAATTATTACTTGGTTTTCATGCAATCATTAATCAAACACATCCAAACAGAGGATCTTCAAGTAAGCCTAACAATATTAAACTCTATTATATAAGCGTAATTCAAATTCAACAGATTTGTCACTAACTATGTTGTTTAACTTAGTTGCATGCAATCCAATTTAACAAGTTTGACTTACTAGATTCAAAAAAGTAGCATGAATCGAATAATAGATCCTTGGATAAATGCTAATCAATCCTAAAATCAGGTTATTTAATCATTAAGCATGGCAAACAAGCATATTAAGACATAGTAGATTCAAAACAGTTTAAACATCATTACAGAAACTCAGTTTATATAGATCTGGGAAAAAACCAAAAACCGTACGGATTGGAGCAAGAAGACGGCGGCTTTGACCCAGTCAAGCCAGCGGTGTGACTGGTGAAGCCAGCGGCTTCATCTAATTCCCAGACAAAGTTGTTTTTTGTCCACGTAAACACTATGAACGTTTAATTCATGGTGGTAGACGAACAGATACAGAAAAAGTAAATAATATACGATAAACAAAAGTAAATGGATAGAGTCATGTACTTCAAAAAGGTAGATGAAAAGAAAACTTTATTAATAACTTGATAATGTTGATTACAACTTGAAATAAACTCTAATCTAAGAGTTTTCATATTTTGGTGAAAAACGTAAAGGAAAAACGGAAAAGTACATGTAAAACTGAACCAGAAGGCCTTCAAGATATTCGACTCAGATTCGGTATAATCAACACTTTTTCAAAATTGAGTGTCACAATCTTGTTATTTGCAATCTTTTCTGGTTTATAAATAATTAATTATCTCAGATCTACAATATGTGCATTTTAGATTTAATAAAAACAAAGAAATACCAAGAATTTGAAGATACAGAAGACCGGACTCGGTAGATTAGGAAGACTTGGTAAGTTAAGTCAGATTCGGTATGCAATTAACTCAAAGTGAGAGAAAGTTTAACTTTGACCCTCCTATTTATAGATACCGAATGATTTTGAAAACATGAGCCTTACCGAATGGGCCTATTTTACCGAATGCAGTCCATTTTCAAATTTAAACAAATTAACTTCAAATTTTGACAAATCTTTTATCAAAAATCATTCAAGATTATCACATTTTCAATGAAAAACATTTCTGAGACAATTTTTGAAAATTTTGAACTTACCGAATCTGTACTGTTGGTTGTCAGATTCGGTATAATGCTAAAAGTAGCATTTATTCAGTAAAATTCAAATCTTTTTGGATTTTAACTTTTCCAATTTTTTATAAATTTTTCCAAAACAAGATTTGTACTTAGAAAAACTTTTAATTATGTACAAAGTAAAAATCTTCAGTGATACCAATTGTTAAAACGGGTTGCATACTAAGATATATACAAGCCTTAGTGAATTATTTCAGATATAAAACTAATATTTTTATAAATTCACTTTTGAAAATCAATTTTCTTTTCATTTTCTCCCTTTTTCTCCCCCTCAAAATGTGATATACAAGAAAGTAAATCAACATTTTGATATGTTCCCAAGAAAATGAATTAACTCCCCCTTGAAATATGATATCAATGAGTTACCTCCCCCTTGTGTAACCATTGAAAAAATAACCCCAGGAAGTTAACATAAATCTAAAGGCTCCCCCTTGAAAGATAATATCTAAAGCAGAAAAAATCAGTTGCTCCCCCTAGAAAGTATTTTTACTCCCCCTAAACACAAGGTCCTAAGTATAAGTCCCAATAGTACTAAGGAAAATTAAGCACTATACTCTACCATACTAATCTCTTTGGTCAAGAACTTTAGCCTAAGTTCATCTAAAGGTTTAGTGAACATGTCAGCTAACTGCACTTTGGTAGGCACAAAGTATAACTCTCCATCTCCTTTTTCTACATGGTCCTTAATGAAATGATAGCGAATATCTATGTGTTTAGTCTTAGAATGCTGGACCGGGTTGCTTGTAATTGCTATAGCACTTTGAGAATCACAGTAAATTGGGGTCTTAGAAATCTGAAAGCTATAGTACAAAAGTTGAGTTTCCATCCACAAAACTTGTGAACAACAGTGAGCTGCAGCAATATACTCAGACTCAGCTGTTGATAAAGACGCACAGTTCTGCTTTTTGGATGACCAACCAACTAGCATATTCCCTAACATCTGAATTGATCCAGATGTGCTTTTTCTATCAACATGGCAACCGCCATGATCCGCATCAGTATAAGTAGTGAGATTGAAATCGGATCCACGAGGATACCAGATTCCAAGGTTAGGTGTACCTTTAGGGTACTGGAAAATCCTAACAACCGCTTTGGAGTGGGATTTGTTAGGGTTTGACTGAAAGCGAGCACAGACAGTTACAGCAAGTGTAATATCTGGTCTACTTGCAGTCAGATACATCAAAGAGCCAACCATGCTTCGATAAAGCGTAATTTCAAATTGTTCCCCATTAGTATCAGCATCTAGTAAAGTCCTCATTGGGGTTGTCATTGGTTTTAAAGCAGTCATTTTAAAACGTTTTAGCATATCATTGATATACTTTGTTTGACTGATAAAAAATCCATTTGTTAATTGTTTTACTTGTAACCCCAAGAAGAAATTAAGCTGGTCAAGCATGCTCATTTCAAATTTATTGGCCATAAGGTCACCAAATTCTTTGCATAAGGCCGGGGACGTGGAACCAAAAATAATATCATAAACGTAAATTTGAACCAAGTGAATGTGTCCGTGGTTTTTATGGATGAATAGCGTTGTATCTATCATTCCACGAGAGAGAAGCCATTATCCAGCAAATACTTCATCAGGGTCTCGTACCATGCACGTGGTGCTTGCTTCAGACCATACAAAGCTTTCTACAAGTAGTAGACGTGGTTTGGATGAATGGGATCGACAAAGCCTTCTGGTTGATCAACATAAACTTCTTCTTGAAGATGACCGTTCAGAAAAGCAGTTTTGACATCCATTTGAAACACCGGGAACTTCATATGAGAAGCAAATGCAAGGAAAATACAAATAGCCTCAATCCTAGCAACCGGAGCAAACATTTCGTCATAATCAATACCCTCTTGTTGTCGATATCCCTTGGCCACAAGACGTGCCTTGTTTCGAACCACAATTCCATCAAAATCCTTCTTGTTCTTAAAAATCCACTTAACCCCTATTGGTCTATGACCCGTTGGTCTTGGAACTAATCGCCATACTTTCAAACGATCAAACTGATTGATCTCTTCTTGCATTGCTACCACCCAGTTCGGATCTAGTAAAGCTTGAGCAACCATTGTTGGTTCAATCTTACTAATAAAGGCAGTGTATAAACACATATTCCAAGTAGCCCTTCGAGTTGAGACCGGAGCAGATGCATTACCAATAATAAGATCAATTGGATGACTTTTAGTCCATCGGTTGTTATGTGGAAGAGGTTGTACATCAGTGGTATCCATTGAAACATCAACTGTTGTGGACGTTGAGCCTTGATTCGCTTGTACTAATGTAACACTTTCTAATGGATTCATTTAAGTATCTGGAGAAACAACTGGAGTTGTATTAACAGATGTATCTTGAACTGGTTCAAGATTATAATCAGGAGGTGGGAGAGAGGATGAAGAAGCAACAGGTGAATCAGTTGGTGTTGTATCTTCATCAAAGAGACTTGGTTGCGTCTCCACAGTAGTTGACTGTGATGGTGTAACCGATACGGCGTGAACATTTGAATTCCGTTGAGGAGCATAAAGACTATCAAACAAGATATCCAGTTCCTCTGTTGTTACCATAGGAACACCATTCTTCAAGAAAATTGAATTATGCGCGGAAGAAGTAGTAGCCAGGTTAGGATCGGGTTTTGAACCGAGTTGTTCAAAAGCCAATCCCGAAAATTCATCGAACTTGACATTGATGCTTTCCTTGATCGTCTTTGTCCGTTTGTGATAGACACGATAAGCAACTTTGTTCGAGGAATAACTGAGAAATATGGCCTAATCGCCATGAGGATCAAGCTTTCCCAGGCTGTCAAAATCGTTAAGCACATAGCATATACAACCAAAGAAGCGAAAATATTTGACATTCAGGCATCTACCATATAGCAACTCATAAGGAGTTTTATCAAAATGTTTATTAATGATGCAGTGATTTTGGGTATAACATGCAGTGGAAATGGCCTCCCCCCACATTTTTGGAGGTAGTTTGGAGTAAGCAAGCATCGTTCGAGCTGCCTCGTACAACATACGCTTACGTCATTCGAATACTCCATTCTGTTGAGGGGTTCGTGCAGCAGAGAACTGATGTTCAATGCCTTGGTCTTTCAAATAACTATCAAGCAGGTCATTCTTAAATTCCGCCCCATTATCTGTTCAGATATTCTTAACATGTTTGTTAAAGGAGCGTTGAGTCTTTTTGATGAACTCAATGATAATGGCGGGGGTTTCAGATTTGGTCCTCAGAAGAAAAGTCCATGTAAATCGGGTATAGTCATCAACAATGACAAGCACATATTTCCGGCTACCGAGGCTAGAAATTCTCATGGGTCCACATAAGTCCGTATGCAATAGTTGCAAAGACGATGAAGTACTGGGGTTTTGCTTAAGTGGATGATTGGTCCGTTTCAGCTTATCCATCGCACATGATAGACACACATGATGCTTATCATATTGAAAGCTTGGAATACCATCAACTAAGTCTTTAGAGACTAATCGATTAATACCCTTGTAATTCAGGTGTGACATCCGGTGATGCCATAACCATGAATTTTCCTTCGTGGAACGGGTAGCCAAGCACATGTTTCCATGTGATGGTGCATCATTAAGGTCAATAGTATAAAGTGAAGCACAACGTTTACCAACAAGGAGATCATTTCCACCGGTGGATTGCACCGAGCATTGACGACATTCAAACAAAACCTTGAGATCTCCGTCACAAAATTGGATGACACTAAATAAACTGCACCCCAGACCCTCAACATATGAGACTCGTTTGATCGTTATGCCATTCTTCACAAAATCTCCATAACCCGTTATTGCTGCAATCTCATCATTTCCAAATGTAACCGTTCCTAGGAATTTGTCAACTAAATTGGCAAGCAATGATTTATCGCCCGTCATGTGTCGAGAGCAACCGGAATCGATATACCAAACACAGACGTCGAAACCCTGTAAACATTAATTTCCTAGAGTTTAGGTACCCAAAGTTTCTTGGGTCCTCTACGGTTAGTACCAACAACAAACTTTGGATCAACAATGAGATAATCACGTACAGCATCATGCAATTTAGACAATAAAGCATTATTTAAAACTACATTACATGAAGCATCATACGCAATATCAAGTTTTACATCCACGACAAGAAAAGTGACTTTATAGGACCCTTTCCCTAGGACCCTCGTAAATTAGGGTCCTAACGAGCCATTTATTGGGACAGTTAAATATTTGAGGTCCCAGTATGAGATACGCTTGTAATGAGGTGTCCTAATAAGCTATAAAATGTCCTAAAAACCTATACGCTTATAAAGTGATGCCCTAAAAAGCTTTACGCTTTTTCAATGGTAACCAAAAAAACTATACGGTTTTACAGTAGTGTCCTAAAAAGCTATTTAATGTGACACATGAGTTTTTATGGTCATATTATCCTAGGTTTTAATAAGACACTTAGAAATTAAGCCCTATTATGAGATACGCTTACACAGTTGTGTCATAAAGTTCTATTTGATATAACACATGATTTATAGGGGTCCTATTATACAATGTTTTTATAGGACATTAGAAATATTGGTTGCACTACGAGATACGTTTACAAAGTGGTGTCCTAAAAAGTAAATTGATATGACATATAAATTTTGGGGTACTATTATCATATGTCTTCAAAGGACACTTGATATAAAAGTCATATGAAACAAACAAAAAAAGGGCATTTATTTGTGAGTGTTTTATAATAATGAAACAAACTAAAGTCTGAAAACGCAGAGCTTGAAGCTGAAAATGCAAGGTTATTAGCTTTGGTTGAAAAAAATGGTCCAATAGGTGGTTCGTATGTTCAATCTTTGACAACAACGACCAGTCGACCATTGTAAGTGTTACTATAATAATAGTTTTTATTTTTATTTTTATTTTTGTCTAACTGAATACACATATAAACATCAAATAGTTTTTTTATAACTTAGTCTGAAAATAAAGTTTAAAATTTACTTTAACTCAAACTTCAAACTTCAAAATTCAAAATTATTCAAAAGTCAAATTATTTACCATTGAAAATAAATAGGAAACCTAAAAATTTACCATGAAACTAAGAAGGAAAATGAAAAAAATGGCGGGCTGGTGTATTTTTGGTGTTGCCTCTCACATTGCTAATTGCTAATTGCTAATTGCTAAATCTTTTCAAATCTCGACTGGGTCTCCCGCTACCCCTACTTTAAATGATTTTAATTTTTCCTTTGACAGATGTTCCTTCAAAATTCACCTTTTCAGATCCAACTTTTCATGAGGTTACATCTACTCACATTTTCGATTGTCATCACACCGTTGCCAAATTAGGGTTTAAGGCGATTCACCTCAAACCAAATAGCACCAATTCTTCAATGGCTAGATAAGAGTCATTAGGGCACAACAGGTGATATAAATACAGAAAAACACCATAGCCATTCAGTTTTCTAGGGCTTAAACGAAGAAAATTAAAGCTGGATTTAAGGCTGTTCGACCTATACGTACACTCTCATATTCAAATCATTCAACATCAGTAGCAGTCGATCAATTAAACGGTAATTCAATTTAATTTTTGAAACATCACAAGTTAGGATCTGGTCGGTTTCGGATTGTCAGATTGTTGATTGGATAGACTTAAGAGAAATAGTTACTGCTGTCGCATTTTGTCCTGATGGAATGGTACCCTTTTTCTGTTTTATGTTATTCATTTTTAAAACTTGAATACGTTGCTGAAAAAACTGGTATTGTTGTTTCAGGGTGGTGTTATTGGGTCCATGACTGGTTGTTGCAGTTTCTTATGCCTATCTGATAATACTCTTTTTTGATCAGTCATCATAATGTATGATGATTCACTTTCTTGTTGGTAAATGTAAGTCATTTGTGCCTTACGTTTTATGTTTCAGGAAACCGTTTTCATTTAGAAGCTTCGGTTTTGTTAAACAGTAAAAAGAAGTCCCTTGCAAAAGGATAATTGGATTTCAGGTATGTCTTGGTTTCATAGTAGTGGGTAGTTAAATGGGTGAGTTGAGTAATGGGTTTGGCTGAGTTGGTTTCAAAAACTTATGTCTCATTTAACAAAAACATCTAAAAGATAATTGCATGTCTAATTTAATTTCAGTTTGTCATTTCAATAAGAAAATGGTCTTCTTTTTTATCTCTTATAGATATAAGCTAACCTTCTTCAACTAATTCATAACTAAATATGTCAAAATTGCTTAGCATCTACTGATTGTATCCATTTATCAAAATGTAGTTTTGCCCACAAGATTCAAGTAAAGTTATGGCAACTTGTGCTGATTCCCATGTCAGAATACTCCAAGGCGCCAACGTGGTTGGCAAATTTAGAGGTATAATATCTGTACATTGTCATTATATCATAACTGTTTCTAACCAAAATCATTCTAATTTCCTTAAACTGTTAGATGAAGATGAGAAATTGGTCCCTCTGCCACTAAATTGAAGCTTCTATTAATTGTTTTGGTTTGAAATTGTTGTATGGATTTGGTTGCATACAAATACGTTTGAGGTTTACAAATCCGATTTGGTTAGTTAAGTTTTTTCTTTATAATTGTGTAGGGTTCCGATTGCAACGACTTGTTTCTAAACACCTTTTTTATGCACCTGGTATCTTAAATATAAATAATTACGACTTTAGTTATTGAGTCGACAACAAGCATCGATTTATTGGCGACTTGGCTGACTCTTAGAGCCCAAATTAAATTTCAGGCAGGATTTAAAACCCATGGAAATTTGATTTTACCATTTTCATGGCGTCTTAATTTTATTTTTAGTTTTATTTTATTTTTTAAATTTTTTTTTCCTACTTTAGTTTTATTTTATTTTATTTTTTTAAAAATTTTCCCATGGAAATTTGAACATTCATTTGTCAATTTTACACTTCTTAGGTTAGTGGATTGCATCGAACAAAAGTGATTTTTCTGAACTCTACAACTAGTAATGAAGGTGAAAGAGAAGCTTGAGAAAGATCATTACAGTCTTACTACTGGGAAAATTGAAAGAGATGACGAGGTGATGATTCTCTGTTTTTTTAAAGGACTTTTGATTTCAAGTCGATGAAGCTATCTCAAAACTGACAAAAGCAATTGTTTGTATACCTATCAAATACATACATCCTTCATGGGTTTGGTGTGAAGAACCTGGACCTTAAATTCTTGACATTTTTGGTAAGTTATGACTTATGAACGAGTCGCTTTCTTATTTGTGAAGATGACAATTTTGACCAGTTTACATTCAAATGCACGGTGTCTGCTTTGCTTATTATCCTGATTCGCATCAGATTATTATATATGCTTAGATGTACTCATGATTCTTTCCATGCTTGTTTTGCACGTTCTGTTTTTTGGTCAAACAAATGGCGTCTTCAACTTTTAAGCGATGGTTGAGACCTGAGGTTCGTAAATTAAATTAGATAGAAATTCTAGATACTTGAATGATCTATTGGAATCTGTGATGTAAGACCCCAATATTTATTTTACACAGAGTTTTAAATGATGTACGTATCGTAGGTGAAGCGTGGTATGGAATAGAAGCTCAGAACCTGTTCAGAGGGTTGTGCGCGCCGCGCACCTTGAGGTGAGCGCGCCGCGCACCTGGTCTGCGACAAAAATCTGATTTTTTCAAATTAGAGTTTAATGAGGGGCTTTTTGGTCTTTTCACTTGAGGCCGGATTTGAGAGTTTATCAGTTGGTTTGGATCCAATTTTGGATCATTTTCACATCCACAAACACACACTAAACTATCTAGAGAGAGAGGGAGATTTCTAGAGAGAGATTAGGGGTTTTGGAGAAGAAGGAGCTTGAATTGATCAAAGTCTCGGGTTTTAAAGTTGTTCACCTCGTTCCTAGCTACGTTTTGGTTGTTGTGGTAAGTTCTAACTCCGAATTTCATTGTTTGATTTGATATTCAAAGTTAGGGTTTTAACTTAAATTGTTAAGAAACCCATTTAAAACTCTTGAAGTGAGTTTGTTGATGCTAGTAATCGGGTTTATTGTTTTTGTTGGTGGATTTTGGGTTGGTGAACAAATTGGTCTTGTTTATGACTTGTAATTGGGTTTAATCACTAGGTTTAGTGATTATGGAAGTATTGGAACCCTTTTTGGTGTGTTTGAAAGACTAATTTTGGAATTGAGTCAAAATTAGGGTTTTTGGGTGATTTTGAGATTGATAAGTGTTAAACACTTAAGTTTGGGTTCATTTGGCTTATTAGGACCATTTTCACTTGTGATTAGTGATTAGTGGTTAGTTTGGACGCGTTTGGTGTTTGTAAGTGCAATTGGTCGAATTTGCACTAAGTGTCGAATTGAGTTGGTTTGTAAATCCACTCTAAGTGTGTTATTGTATTTGTGATAATGGATTAGGTACTTTCCATTGACGTGTTGCGGAATTACTCGGTTGCATTCATCAAGGCGACAGGTGAGTGTTAATATCCTATGTGCATATGTATGTGTAGGATGGGTGCGGGTCGGGTGAAGTGGTTCTCGGTTATAGAGCTCACTTCACATATAGGTGGATTTGATGGACTTGCGTTTAGATCCAATTGGCACGGTTGTGCGTTTTGATTGACCACCTTTGGCGAGGTACACGTTTTGTGTGTACACTATCACACGTGGTTGTGATGTGGATGATATAACCCCAATGGCGAAGGGTTTTGAGTTGGAGAAGTGAATCGCGTGTAGTTCGGATTCACGATGACGCGTGTAGTTCGGTCATCTTATCAAAATGAATCTCGTGTAGTTCGAATTCATGGTGACTCGTGTAGTTCGGTCATCTTATTGAGGTAGTAATCTCGTGTGGTTTCGGATTACTAAGGCTCGTATAGTTCGGCCAACCTCGATGTTGTGAAGATAGTAATCTCGTGTGGTTTCGGATTACTAAGGCTCGTGTAGTTCGGCCAATTTTCATTGTGGTGTTTTGGTATTTTGGTAATGGGTTAAGGGGTTAACCTTATTCGTTTATATATTGTTATATATATATATATATATATATATATATATATATATATATATATATATATATATATATATATATATATATATATATATATATATATATATATATATATATATTGTTGTATTGTCGTGATGTAGCTAACCCTCCGGGTGTAGCTTCTTGGCGTTGTTCACATCGTCGTTGGTGAACTTATGTTTGTTGATGCATATTTAGCTTGTTGCTTAGTGATCGTACGGTATGCTTAGATTAGCTTGCCTTTATGCTTGGATGCTCCGGTATGCGGTATTTGTTTATTTATGTGGCGTGTCCATTTTATGCATATATATGTATGTAGTATATTTTCACTCACTAAGCGTTAGCTTACCCTCTCGTTGTTGACTCTTTTTATAGATTGCATGCGGATGGTGGCTCGGGTAAGCGCGAGGATTAGAGGACTTGCATAGTTGCTTTAGAAGATCTGGCTTTTGAATTGATTAGGATTGGGTAGCGTATCCCCAATCGCCATGCCCGGTCTTTATTTTGTGTTAAAAACAATGTGGTCGAAAACTTGTATTTTGTACGAAAGTCGTAAAACGGCTGATGTGGGCCCGGTCTCGTAAAACTCATTTTATTATTGGAACGCGTTAGTTTTAACTAATATAAATTGTTGTGAAAAGCGTTTGGTCTAATAGTGTCGGGAAGTCGAAGATCTTTTCGCGAAAAATGGACATTTTGATCAGAACTGTCTCAGGCCTTGTGCGCGCAGCGCACAGGCAGTGGTGCGCGCCGCGCACCCTCCAGATCAGTTTTAAATTTTTTTTATTCCGCGTTTTTGGTTGGTTAACGGGCTGGGATGTTACAAGTGGTATCAGAGCATGGTCTAAGGGATTTAGGTGACTTGAGATAGGTGCCTAGACTTAGACTTTTGTGTGTGCTTAATTTGTTGCGGGACTTATAGGATTACGGGTCGGAATGGGTTATGGTTAGTGCCTTGCTTGTAGGTGGACTAACGTTTGTATTAGTAATGCGGGTATTATTAATATATTATTTGTGTTATGGTGTAATTCTCGCGTGTGTTTATATCGCGTAGAATTTTGTTTGTGTTGTTTCTATCATCGAGCGAGGCGGTCATTGTACTATCGAGTTGATGCGGCGTGTGTGCGTAATAAGGACTTGCAAACCTTATTACGGGTGCAAATCGTGTCTAACAAGCGATGTACGACGAGTGTTTAGCAAGATGGGGCGATGTTGTGTGTATAACTTTATACGTTCGTGATCTAATCGCTTTTGCATTCCTTAGAATGGCGACGGGGAACGGGATCGAGACGAACGACGTGGAGTTTAACGCTAGAGTTGCGGCCGCCGTTGCGGAGCAAATGAGTGCGTTTCGAGAAGAAATGGATAGAAAGTATTCCGAATTTCGGGGTAGTAGTGAAATGGAGCGTTGTCTTAAGAGCTTCATGAGGACTAAACCCCCAATGTATGACGGGGAACCGGATCCTTTGATAAGCACAACTTGGATCTCGGATGTCGAAGGGTGTTTTCGTACTATTGATTGCCCTCCCGAGAAAAAGACGAGACTCGCTACGAGTTTGTTGCGGGGTAGGGCAAAGGATTGGTTGGATGGTAAGATTGATTTTGTCGGTGGTGAACCGTTTATGGCGTTATCATGGGACGAGTTTAAGAAGGAATTCTTCGAGGAGTTCCGAACTTCAGCCGATTTGTCAGAAATGCGTAATGAGTTGCGAAATTTGCATCAGGGTTCTATGGATTTGAATACTCTCAAGACGACCTTTATGGCGAAGGCTCGTTTTTGCCCGGAGTATTTGGGGAATGATCATTTGTTGATGCAAGATTTCTATCGGACCTTGAATGATGACTTTGATTCTGGAACATTTTACGTGATATATGAAGAATTTGAGATTTTGTAAATCTATCTAAAATATTCATGGGAAGAACGGGGATGTCGGGATGAAACAAGGATAATTCTGTGATGATGATTATGTTAAATGGATGTTGTATGATGATGATAATAGGCGGTAAGTATGATAAATGATAATCATGTTAATGATCTCGGTTATGACGAAGATGATTACTGTTAGTGATTTTGTTCTCTTTCCCGTCGTCTGTTTCTGCTTTCTGTTTTTTGATTCGAACAATCCATCAAGCTAAATGTTGCTACTTTCTGTTTGATTACCTGAACGCAAACACCTAACCCTAATTGATCAGGTCGTTGTATGGTTCAATGGTCATGGGAGGTGTAGTGACCCGAACTTTTCCATGTTTATATATATATATATTAAATGAAATTGTTATTTACATGATTAAGTGTTTCCAACATGTTAAGCAATCAAACTTGTTAAGACTTGATTAATTGAAATAGGTTTCATATAGACAATTGACCACCCAAGTTGACCGGTGATTCACGAACGTTAAAACTTGTAAAAACTATATGATGACATATATATGGTTATATATATAGTTAACATTATATTATAATAAGTAAACATATCATTAAGTATATTAACAATGAACTTCATTTGTAAAAACAAGACTACTAACTTAATGATTTTGAAACGAGACATATATGTAACGATTATCGTTGTAACGACATTTAATGTATATATATATCATATTAAGAGATATTTGTACATCATAATATCATGATAATATAATAATTTAAAATCTCATTTGATATTATAAGTATTGGGTAATCAACATTTAACAAGATCGTTAACCTAAAGGTTTCAAAACAACACTTACATGTAACGACTAACGATGACTTAACGACTCAGTTAAAATGTATATACATGTAGTGTTTTAATATGTATTCATACACTTTTGAAAGACTTCAAGACACTTATCAAAATACTTCTACTTAACAAAAATGCTTACAATTACATCCTCGTTCAGTTTCATCAACAATTCTACTCGTATGCACCCGTATTCGTACTCGTACAATACACAGCTTTTAGATGTATGTACTATTGGTATATACACTTCAATGATCAGCTCTTAGCAGCCCATGTGAGTCACCTAACACATGTGGGAACCATCATTTGGCAACTAGCATGAAATATCTCATAAAATTACAAAAATATGAGTAATCATTCATGACTTATTTACATGAAAACAAAATTACATATCCTTTATATCTAATCCATACACCAACGACCAAAAACACCTACAAACACTTTCATTCTTCAATTTTCTTCATCTAATTAATCTCTCTCAAGTTCTATCTTCAAGTTCTAAGTGTTCTTCATAAATTCTAAAAGTTCTAGTTTCATAAAATCAAGAATACTTTCAAGTTTGCTAGCTCACTTCCAATCTTGTAAGGTGATCATCCAACCTCAAGAAATCTTTGTTTCTTACAGTAGGTTATCATTCTAATACAAGGTAATAATCATATTCAAACTTTGGTTCAATTTCTATAACTATAACAATCTTATTTCAAGTGATGATCTTACTTGAACTTGTTTTCGTGTCATGATTCTGCTTCAAGAACTTCGAGCCATCCAAGGATCCATTGAAGCTAGATCCATTTCTCTCTTTTCCAGTAGGTTTATCCAAGGAACTTAAGGTAGTAATGATGTTCATAACATCATTCGATTCATACATATAAAGCTATCTTATTCGAAGGTTTAAACTTGAAATCACTAGAACATAGTTTAGTTAATTCTAAACTTGTTCGCAAACAAAAATTAATCCTTCTAACTTGACTTTTAAAATCAACTAAACACATGTTCTATATCTATATGATATGCTAACTTAATGATTTAAAACCTGGAAACACGAAAAACACCGTAAAACCGGATTTACGCCGTCGTAGTAACACCGCGGGCTGTTTTGGGTTAGTTAATTAAAAACTATGATAAACTTTGATTTAAAAGTTGTTATTCCGGGAAAAATGATTTTTATTATGAACATGAAACTATATCTAAAAATTATGGTTAAACTCAAAGTGGAAGTATGTTTTCTAAAATGGTCATCTAGACGTCGTTCTTTCGACTGAAATGACTACCTTTACAAAAACGACTTGTAACTTATTTTTCCGACTATAAACCTATACTTTTCTGTTTAGATTCATAAAATAGAGTTCAATATGAAACCATAGCAATTTGATTCACTCAAAACGGATTTAAAATGAAGAAGTTATGGGTAAAACAAGATTGGATAATTTTTCTCATTTTAGCTACGTGAAAATTGGTAACAAATCTATTCCAACCATAACTTAATCAACTTGTATTGTATATTATGTAATCTTGAGATACCATATACACGTATACAATGTTTCGACCTATCATGTCGACACATCTATATATATTTCGGAACAACCATAGACACTCTATATGTGAATGTTGGAGTTAGCTATACAGGGTTGAGGTTGATTCCAAAATATATATAGTTTGAGTTGTGATCAATACTGAGATACGTATACACTGGGTCGTGGATTGATTCAAGATAATATTTATCGATTTATTTCTGTACATCTAACTGTGGACAACTAGTTGTAGGTTATTAACGAGGACAGCTGACTTAATAAACTTAAAACATCAAAATATATTAAAAGTGTTGTAAATATATTTAAAATATACATACTTTGATATATATGTATATATTGTTATAGGTTCGTGAATTAACCAGTGGCCAAGTCTTACTTCCAGACGAAGTAAAAATCTGTGAAAGTGAGTTATAGTCCCACTTTTAAAATCTAATATTTTTGAGATGAGAATACATGCAGGTTTTATAAATGATTTACAAAATAGACACAAGTACGTGAAACTACATTCTATGGTTGAATTATCGAAATCGAATATGCCCCTTTTTATTAAGTCTGGTAATCTAAGAATTAGGGAACAGACACCCTAATTGACGCGAATCCTAAAGATAGATCTATTGGGCCTAACAAACCCCATCCAAAGTACCGGATGCTTTAGTACTTCGAAATTTATATCATATCCGAAGGGTGTCCTGGAATGATGAGGATATTCTTATATATGCATCTTGTTAATGTCGGTTACCAGGTGTTCACCATATGAATGATTTTTATCTCTATGTATGGAATGTGTATTGAAATATGAAATCTTGTGGTCTATTGTTACGATTTGATATATATAGGTTAAACCTATAACTCACCAACATTTTTGTTGACGTTTAAAGCATGTTTATTCTCTGGTGAATACTAAGAGCTTCCGCTATTGCATACTAAAATAAGGACAAGATTTGGAGTCCATGTTTGTATGATATTGTGTAAAAACTGCATTCAAGAAACTGATTTCGATGTAACATATTTGTATTGTAAACCATTATGTAATGGTCGTGTGTAAACATGATATTTTAGATTATCATTATTTGATAATCTACGTAAAGCTTTTTGAACCTTTATTTATGAAATAAAGGTTATGGTTTGTTTTAAAAATGAATGCAGTCTTTGAAAAACGTCTCATATAGAGGTCAAAACCTCGCAACGAAATCAATTAATATGGAACGTTTTTAATCAATAAGAACGGGACATTTCAGATGAGATCTTCAGATACTTCACAGAGCCGACTTAGCGCATTGACCAGGATAGTATCCCATAGACTACTTTATTTTTATTTTGTCTTTTAAGTTTTTATCTTTTTGAAGCATTGTACTGAAAGTTATATATAGTGGAAATGTTATCTTTCTCTTTTTGTTCTTCATGCAGAAATATTATCAAAAGAGACTGGTCCGTAGGAGATTGACCGTAGGAAGGCCCAGCACTAGGAAATGAAACGACCCCTCCATATTACTATAAACTCAGTACGTTCTCATTGGTCCCAAAGCGAGGTATTTGACCTCTATATGATACGTTTTAGAAAATATTGCATTCGTTTCATAAAAAGCACATCATTATTATACATAATGCATGTTTTAAACAAGTGGGCGATTATTTAAGAAATAATCCCCAAAATACATCGGTTTCCAAATACTACACACGTGACGTAACAGCCGAATATAATATATGACAAAGGTTTTATAGAATGCAACACTTTATTTAAATAAAAGTATGAGACTTCATGCACAGCTTGCTCAGATAATGCAACAGCGAAAGATTTTCTTAAGGACCTGAGAATAAACATGCGTAAACATTCAACACAAAGGTTGGTGAGATATATAGGTTTAGCATCGATATAAATATAGACCACAAGATTTCATAGTTATAAATATATGTACACTCGCAAGTGTATAAAAGTATTCTATAAGTTGTTGAGCGCTTCGGTAACCATACTTAACCATTAATGTAGCATATTCTCTTTATTATGAAATCTCCCTACACTGTACCAAGTGTAGTAAAAATGAAGTACTATGCAACCGTTTATGATACTAGAGCGACTAGCCCGATTGGGGTTGTCAAACCCGATAGATCTATCAATAGGATTCGCGTATACATGTTCTTACAACATGTAAATATTAGTTACCAAGCTATTAGGGAAGATATGCAAAGTGGTACAACTCAACGTAGAATATATTTTAAGTACTTGTGTCTATGGCGTAAAACATAAAATGCTTGTATTCTCATCCCAAAATATTTGTATAGTTTAAAAATTGGACTATATACACACAGTAGTAAAAGTATATTAATAATAAGTTTTCAACTTATTAAAAATATGACCGTCGTCCTTGGATTCACGAACCTATAACAATAATAACGATTCAGATAATAATACGACATATGAATAAAATAAAGCAAGTTCATAGAATACTTATATAATAATTTTTAACATTTTATGTTAGTAGTCCATTGTTATTAGTCCTTTGTTAGTAGTCCAAAATAGTTCGAAAAGTCCAACAGTCCAATAATCGGTATATATATATATATATATATATATATATATATATATATATATATATATATATATATATATATAATCTTAGAATTACCCCCACGACGTATTGTATACGTATTGTCTTTGCATCAATCTAGAGACGTATTGTATACCTATTGACTTAGAATTAACTAAGACGTATTGTGTATGTATTGTCTTAGGATTTATCAAAACGTATTGTATACTTATTGTGTTAGGACGTACCAAGAATATTATTATACATATATACAATCACATAATTAACCAAGATTATAATATTTTATTATACTACTGATAACATGTCCAAATATATATAGAATATAGGAAAAGTTAACAAGGATATGGTTAATATAGTTTTTATAATATAAATTTCGTCCATACAACGTTAATTTTAGCAGATTTTGTTTTGCTCGCCAAATATTCATTACAACTTCGTTTAAAGTGAATCAAATTGCTATGGATTCATTAAGAAGTAAATTTTACAAAAATAATTCGAAAAGTTCATCCCAAGTAGTAATTTTTAGAGCTTTACCGTCTTTTTAACAAGAATACTTCCAAATTGCAAGTTTACTTCCAAGTTTTCTAAATCCATTCCAAGTAATCATCCAAGATCAAGAAACCTTTGTTACTTACAGTAGGTTATCTTTCTAATACAAGGTAATAATCATATTCAAACTTTAATTCAATTTCTGTAACTATAACAATCTTATTTTGAGTGGAAATCTTACTTGAACTTGTTTTCGTGTCATGATTCTGCTTCAAGAACTTCGAGCCATCCAAGGATCCATTGAAGCTAGATCCATTTCTCTCTTTTCCAGTAGGTTTATCCAAGGAACTTAAGGTAGTAATTATGTTCATAACATCATTCGATTCATACATATAAAGCTATCTTATTCGAAGGTTTAAACTTGTAATCACTAGAACATAGTTTAGTTAATTCTAAACTTGTTCGCAAATAAAAGTTAATCCTTCTAACTTGACTTTTAAAATCAACTAAACACATGTTCTATATCTATATGATATGCTAACTTAATGATTTAAAACCTGGAAACACGAAAAACACCGTAAAACCGGATTTACGCCGTCGTAGTAACACCGCGGGCTGTTTTGGGTTAGTTAATTAAAAACTATGATAAACTTTGATTTAAAATTTGTTATTCTAGGAAAATGATTTTTATTGTGAACATGAAACTATATCCAAAAATTATGGTTAAACTCAAAGTGGAAGTATGTTTTCTAAAATGGTCATCTAGACGTCGTTCTTTCGACTGAAATGACTACCTTTACAAAAACGACTTATAACTTATTTTTCCGACTACAAACCTATACTTTTTATGTTTAGATTCATAAAATAGAGTTCAATATGAAACCATAGCAATTTGATTCACTCAAAACGGATTTAAAATGAAGAAGTTATGGGTAAAACAAGATTGGATAATTTTTCTCATTTTAGCTACGTGAAAATTGGTAACAAATCTATTCCAACCATAACTTAATCAACTTGTATTGTATATTATGTAATCTTGAGATACCATATACACGTATACAATGTTTCGACCTATCATGTCGACACATCTATATATATTTCGGAACAACCATAGACACTCTATATGTGAATGTTGGAGTTAGCTATACAGGGTTGAGGTTGATTCCAAAATATATATAGTTTGAGTTGTGATCAATACTGAGATACGTATACACTGGGTTGTGGATTGATTCAAGATAATATTTATCGATTTATTTATGTACATCTAACTGTGGACAACTAGTTGTAGGTTATTAACGAGGACAGCTGACTTAATAAACTTAAAACATCAAAATATATTAAAAGTGTTGTAAATATATTTTGAACATACTTTGATATATATGTATATATTGTTATAGGTTCGTGAATCAACCAGTGGCCAAGTCTTACTTCCCGACGAAGTAAAAATCTGTGAAAGTGAGTTATAGTCCCACTTTTAAAATCTAATATTTTTGGGATGAGAATACATGCAGGTTTTATAAATGATTTACAAAATAGACACAAGTACGTGAAACTACATCCTATGGTTGAATTATCGAAATCGAATATGCCCCTTTTTATTAAGTCTGGTAATCTAAGAATTAGGGAACAGACACCCTAATTGACGCGAATCCTAAAGATAGATCTATTGGGCCTAACAAACCCCATCCAAAGTATCGAATGCTTTAGTACTTTGAAATTTATATCATATCCGAAGGGTGTCCCGGAATGATGGGGATATTCTTATATATGCATCTTGTTAATGTCGGTTACCAGGTGTTCACCATATGAATGATTTTTATCTCTATGTATGGGATGTGTATTGAAATATGAAATCTTGTGGTCTATTATTATGATTTGATATATATAGGTTAAACCTATAACTCACCAACATTTTTGTTGACGTTTTAAGCATGTTTATTCTCAGGTGATTATTAAGAGCTTCCGCTGTCGCATACTTAAATAAGGACGAGATTTGGAGTCCATGCTTGTATGATATTGTGTAAAAACTGCATTCAAGAAACTTATTTTGTTGTAACATATTTGTATTGTAAACCATTATATAATGGTCGTGTGTAAATAGGATATTTTAGATTATCATTATTTGATAATCTACGTAAAGCTTTTTAAACCTTTATTGATGAAATAAAGGTTATGGTTTGTTTTAAAATGAATGCAGTCTTTGAAAAACGTCTCATATAGAGGTCAAAACCTCGCAACGAAATCAATTAATATGGAACGTTTTTAATCAATAAGAACGGGACATTTCAGTTGGTATCAGAGCGTTGGTCTTAGAGAACCAGAATTTTACATTAGTGTGTCTTATCGAGTTTGTTAGGATGCATTAGTGAGTCTGGACTTCGACCGTGTTTACTTGAAAAATGATTGCTTAACAAATTTTGTTGGAAACTATATATTTTTAACATGTGAATATTATGTGATATATTAATCTCTTAACGCGTTTGATATTATGTGATAGATGTCTACCTCTAGAACAAGTCCCATTGACTCACCTAATAATAATGAAGAGTCAAATGTAAATTGGAATGATTCGTGGACTGATTCACAAGTTCCCGAAGAGGAACCGGAAGAAGAGTCGGAACCGGAAGAAGAATCGGAACCGGAAGAAGAATCGGAACCGGATGAAGAAATAGAACCGGTGGGGGAAATAATAAAACGGTTAAGTAAAAGAAAATCCTCAACCAACCGACCAAGGTTAATTATGGTCAATGGTGTTTCCGCCAAGGAAGCAAAATTTTGGGAGGATTACCAATTCTCCGATTAATCGGATTCCGACGAGAATTCCGATGATGTTATAGAAATTACCCCAACTGAATTTAAAAAGGCAAAAGAAAATAATAAGGGAAAGGGCATAAAAATAGAGAAATCTAATTCCAACCCCGATGAACTTTATATGTATCGTCAACCCCCGAAGTCCTTAAGTTGTAACAATGACCCGGGAACCTCTAAACCACCAGGTTTTTCTAAACCAATGTGGACAACGACAGTTAGTATTAGGGGAACATCATATATCCCTAGAAACTTGGCAAAACGAACCAAAACCGAAGAAGAAGAAACGAGCGAGTCGGAATAAGATAGTTGTATTCGTGTGGTGTAATATATGTAATATAGTGTGCTTATGCTTTATGATATATGTAAAAATTGCTTGTATTAATAAGTATTTTTTTATGAATCTAACTCTTGTCTATTTTACAGTTTAAAAACACAAAATGGATAGACAACCCAATATTTTAAGAGACCTACCCGGAGACATGATTGATGAAATCTTGTCTAGAGTCGGTCAGAATTCCTCGGCACAACTATTTAAGGCGAGATCAGTTTGTAAGACATTCGAAGAACGTTCCAAGAATGTCTTGGTTTATAAGAGACTTTCGTTTGAAAGATGGGGGATATCACATTGGGAAACCCATAAGTTACGATGTGTTTACTTTGACGCATATATTGCGGGGAACCCAAATGCTATTTTACGCAACGGGTTAATAAATTATTTTGACTCAATATATCCGAATATTGGACTTCGTGATTTAGAAAAAGCGGCTAACATGCAACATAAAGAAGCATGTTATGCTTATGGATTAGTAATGTTCGCTTCTCACCAAAGTGAGAACAAGAACATCGGGCTACAACTATTAAACAAAACGTTTCCACAAGTGACGGAGTCGGTAATTGGGGTAAGAAATGAGGTTTTTAGATTGTTACGGGACTGTTGGACATTACGTAACCCTTGTCCTTTTGACGACGTTACAACACGCTGTCTTATCAATGGCCATAACGGTTATGTTCCACAAGACCAAGGATGGGAAGTAATCCTAGTAAAACCAGAATGCATGACTTGTTTCTGGACGTATGAATTACGTGTCTTTATTGCCTTTGCTGAACGACTTGTGTACTAGCTAGAATTATCTTCACAACTATCTTGTATCAAAGTTATTGCGTGCTATATTTCATGCTTTATGTAAAATAAGCGGTATTGTAAGTTTGTAAAATATTGTATAAAAGTTTGAACGCGAAATATTATTATAATCAGTTTTTCATATAGAATTGTAGTAGTTGAATTGTATATTAGCTACTAAGTATGAACTTAACGGGTAGGTACTACCCGAATTTAAACTTATAAAACGCTAATATGAAGAAAAAGCTTTTATAAATGAGTTCATATTATGCTACGAAATACTATTAACTACTCTTAATATTCTGTATGATTAACTTATTCCATTTGAATATTTTGAAGGAAATGGCACCGACTACTCGACACACCGTGAATATGAATGAAAAGGAATTCCGTACTTTTCTAGCTTCAAACATAGCCGCAGTACAGGCTGCGCTACATACCAACAATAACCTTGGATCTAGCAGTACAGGAAATCGTGTAGGATGTACCTACAAAGAATTCACTGCCTGCAAACCTTTGGAATTTGATGGAACCGAAGGACCGATCGGATTGAAACGGTGGACCGAGAAGGTCGAATCGGTGTTTGCCATAAGTAAGTGTACTGAAGAGGACAAAGTGAAGTACGCTACGCATACCTTCACAGGTTCTGCGTTAACATGGTGGAATACCTATCTAGAGCAAGTGGGACAAGACGATGCGTACGCACTACCGTGGTCAGCATTCAAGTACTTGATGAACGAGAAGTACCGTCCCAGAACCGAGGTTAATAAGATCAAGACAGAACTTAGAGGGTTACGAACCCAAGGATTTGATATTATCACGTACGAAAGACGATTCACAGAATTGTGCCTATTGTGTCCGGGAGCATTCGAAGATGAGGAAGAGAAGATCGACGCGTTTGTGAAAGGATTACCGGAAAGAATCCAAGAAGATATAAGTTCACACGAGCCCGCCTCTATACAACAGGCATGTAGAATGGCTCACAAACTAGTGAACCAGATTGAAGAAAGAATTAAAGAACAGACTGCTGAAGAGGCCAATGTGAAGCAAGTCAAAAGAAAGTGGGAGGAAAACGGTGATAAGAATCACCAATACAACAACAACAGCAATTACAACAATAATCGCAACAATTATCCCAACAATCGCAACATCAATCGCAACTACAACAAACGGCCCAACAGCAACAACAACAACAACAACAACAACAGCAACTGCAACAATCATCCCAACAACAATAATAACTGCAACAACAACAACAATCAGAAGCAGCTATGCCAAAGGTGTGAAAAGTATCACTCGGGGTTCTGCACTAAATTTTGCAACAAGTGTAAAAGAAATGGTCATAGCGCGGCGAAGTGTGAGGTCTACGGACCAGGGGTTAATAGAACGAAAGGAACAAATGGTGTCGGAACGAGTAATGGCGGAGCAAGTAGTGTCGGAGCAAGTTATGCCAATGTAGTTTGTTATAAATGTGGAAAACCGGGCCACATTATTAGAAATTGCCTGAACCAGGAGAACACGAATGGACAAGGCCGCGGAAGAGTTTTCAATATTAATGCGGCAGAGGCACAGGAAGACCCGGAGCTTGTTACGGGTACGTTTCTTATTGACAATAAATCTGCTTACGTTTTATTTGATTCGGGTGCGGATAGAAGCTATATGAGTAGAGATTTTTGTGCTAAATTAAGTTGTCCATTGACGCCTTTGGATAGTAAATTTTTACTCGAATTAGCAAATGGTAAATTAATTTCAGCAGATAATATATGTCGGAATCGAGAAATTAAACTGGTTAGCGAAACATTTAAGATTGATTTGATACCAGTAGAACTAGGGAGTTTTGATGTGATAATCGGTATGGACTGGTTGAAAGAAGTGAAAGCAGAGATCGTTTGTTACAAAAATGCAATTCGCATTATACGAGAAAAAGGAAAACCCTTAATGGTGTACGGAGAAAAGGGCAACATGAAGCTACATCTTATTAGTAATTTGAAGGCACAAAAACTAATAAGAAAAGGTTGCTATGCTGTTCTAGCACACGTCGAGAAAGTACAAACCCGTCTCAAAAGAATTTCCCGATGTATTTCCGAAAGAATTACCGGGATTACCCCCACATCGATCCGTTGAATTTCAAATAGATCTTGTACCAGGAGCTGCACCAATAGCTCGTGCTCCTTACAGACTCGCACCCAACGAGATGAAAGAACTGCAAAGCCAATTACAAGAACTTTTAGAGCGTGGTTTCATTCGACCAAGCACATCACCGTGGGGAGCTCCTGTTTTGTTTGTCAAGAAGAAAGATGGTACATTCAGGTTGTGTATCGACTACCGAGAGTTGAAAAAACTTACCATCAAGAACCGCTACCCACTACCGAGAATCGACGACTTATTTGATCAACTACAAGGCTCGTCTGTTTATTCAAAGATTGACTTACGTTCCGGGTATCATCAAATGCGGGTGAAAGAAGATGATATTCCAAAGACTGCTTTCAGAACACGTTACGGTCATTACGAGTTTATGGTCATGCCGTTTGGTTTAACTAATGCACCAGCTGTGTTCATGGACCTTATGAACCGAGTGTGTGGACCATACCTTGACAAGTTTGTCATTGTTTTCATTGATGACATACTTATTTACTCAAAGAATGACCAAGAACACGGTGAACATTTGAGAAAGGTGTTAGAAGTATTGAGGAAGGAAGAATTGTACGCTAAGTTTTCAAAGTGTGCATTTTGGTTGGAAGAAGTTCAATTCCTCGGTCACATAGTGAACAAAGAAGGTATTAAGGTGGATCCGGCAAAGATAGAAACTGTTGAAAAGTGGGAAACCCCGAAAACTCCGAAACACATACGCCAGTTTTTAGGACTAGGTGGTTACTACAGAAGGTTCATCCAAGACTTTTCCAGAATAGCAAAACCCTTGACTGCATTAACGCATAAAGGGAAGAAATTTGAATGGAATGATGGACAAGAGAAAGCGTTTCAGTTATTGAAGAAAAAGCTAACTACGGCACCTATATTGTCATTGCCTGAAGGGAATGATGATTTTGTGATTTATTGTGACGCATCAAAGCAAGGTCTCGGTTGTGTATTAATGCAACGAACGAAGGTGATTGCTTATGCGTCTAGACAATTGAAGATTCACGAACAAAATTATACGACGCATGATTTGGAATTAAGAGCGGTTGTTTTTGCATTAAAGACTTGGAGGCACTACTTATATGGGGTCAAAAGTATTATATATACCGACCACAAAAGTCTTCAACACATATTTAATCAGAAACAACTGAATATGAGGCAGCGTAGGTGGATTGAATTGTTGAATGATTACGACTTTGAGATTCGTTACCACCCGGGGAAGGCAAATGTGGTAGCCGATGCCTTGAGCAGGAAGGACAGAGAACCCATTCGAGTAAAATCTATGAATATAATGATTCATAATAACCTTACTACTCAAATAAAGGTGGCGCAACAAGGAGTTTTAAAAGAGGGAAATTTAAAGGATGAAATACTCAAAGGATCGGAGAAGCATCTTAATATTCGGGAAGACGGAACCCGGTATAGGGCTGAAAGGATTTGGGTACCAAAATTTGGAGATATGAGAGAAATGGTACTTAGAGAAGCTCATAAAACCAGATACTCAATACATCCTGGAACGGGGAAGATGTACAAGGATCTCAAGAAACATTTTTGGTGGCCGGGTATGAAAGCCGATGTTGCTAAATACGTAGGAGAATGTTTGAGGTGTTCTAAGGTCAAAGCTGAGCATCAGAAACCATCAGGTCTACTTCAACAACCTGAAATCCCGGAATGGAAATGGGAAAACATTACCATGGATTTCATCACTAAATTGCCAAGGACTGCAAGTGGTGTTGATACTATTTGGGTAATAGTTGATCGTCTCACCAAATCAGCACACTTCCTGCCAATAAGAGAAGATGACAAGATGGAGAAGTTAGCACGACTGTATTTGAAGGAAGTCGTCTCCAGACATGGAATACCAATCTCTATTATCTCTGATAGGGATGGCAGATTTATTTCAAGATTCTGGCAGACATTACATCAAGCATTAGGAACTCGTCTAGACATGAGTACTGCCTATCATCCACAAACTGATGGGCAGAGCGAAAGGACAATACAAACGCTTGAAGACATGCTACGAGCATGTGTTATTGATTTCGGAAACAGTTGGGATCGACATCTACCGTTAGCAGAATTTTCCTACAACAACAGCTACCATTCAAGCATTGAGATGGCGCCGTTTGAAGCACTTTATGGTAGAAAGTGCAGGTCTCCGATTTGTTGGAGTGAAGTAGGGGATAGACAGATTACGGGTCCGGAGAATATACAAGAAACTACCGAGAAGATCATCCAAATTCAACAACGGTTGAAAACCTCCCAAAGTCGACAAAAGAGCTACGCTGACATTAAAAGAAAAGATATAGAATTTGAAATTGGAGAGATGGTCATGCTTAAAGTTGCACCTTGGAAAGGCGTTGTTCGATTTGGTAAATGAGGGAAATTAAATGCAAGGTTTATTGGACCATTCAAGATTATTGATCGTGTCGGACCAGTAGCTTACCGACTTGAGTTACCTCAACAACTCGCGGCTGTACATAACACTTTCCACGTCTCGAATTTGAAGAAATGTTTTGCTAAAGAAGATCACACTATTCCGTTAGATGAAATCCAAATCAACGAAAAACTTCAATTCATCGAAGAACCCGTCGAAATAATGGATCGTGAGGTTAAAAGACTTAAGCAAAACAAGATACCAATTGTTAAGGTTCGATGGAATGCTCGTAGAGGACTCGAGTTCACCTGGGAGCGTGAAGATCAAATGAAGAAGAAATACCCGCATCTATTTCCAGAAGATTCGTCAACACCTTCAACAGCTTAAAATTTCGGGACGAAATTAATTTAACGGGTAGGTACTGTAGTGACCCGAACTTTTCCATGTTTATATATATTAATTGAGATTGATATTTACATGATTAAATATTTCCAACATGTTAAGCAATCAAACTTGTTAAGACTTGATTAATTGAAATAGGTTTCATATAGACAATTGACCACCCAAGTTGACCGGTGATTCACGAACGTTAAAACTTGTAAAAACTATATGATGACATATATATGGTTATATATATAGTTAACATGATATTATGATAAGTAAACATATCATTAAGTATATTAACAATGAACTACATATGTAAAAACAAGACTACTAACTTAATGATTTTGAAACGAGACATATATGTAACGATTATCGTTGTAACGACATCTAATGTATATATATCATATTAAGAGATATTCGTACATCATAATATCATGATAATATAATAATTTAAAATCTCTTTTGATATTATAAACATTGGGTTAACAACATTTAACAAGATCGTTAACCTAAAGGTTTCAAAACAACATTTACATGTAACGACTAACGATGACTTAACGACTCAGTTAAAATGTATATACATGTAGTGTTTTAATATGTATTTATACACTTTTGAAAGACTTCAATACACTTATCAAAATACTTCTACTTAACAAAAATGCTTACAATTACATCCTCGTTCAGTTTCATCAACAATTCTACTCGTATGCACCCGTATTCGTACTCGTACAATACACAGCTTTTAGATGTATGTACTATTGGTATATACACTTCAATGATCAGCTCTTAGCAGCCCATGTGAGTCACCTAACACATGTGGGAACCATCATTTGGAAACTAGCATGAAATATCTCATAAAATTACAAAAATATGAGTAATTATTCATGACTTATTTACATGAAAACAAAATTACATATCCTTTATATCTAATCCATACACCAACGACCAAAAACACCTACAAACACTTTCATTCTTCAATTTTCTTCATCTAATTAATCTCTCTCAAGTTCTGTCTTCAAGTTCTAAGTGTTCTTCATAAATTCCAAAAGTTCTAGTTTCATAAAATCAAGAATACTTTCAAGTTTGCTAGCTCACTTCCAATCTTGTAAGGTGATCATCCAACCTCAAGAAATCTTTGTTTCTTACAGTATGTTATCATTCTAATACAAGGTAATAATCATATTCAAACTTTGGTTCAATTTCTATAACTATAACAATCTTATTTCAAGTGATGATCTTACTTGAACTTGTTTTCGTGTCATGATTCTGCTTCAAGAACTTCGAGCCATCCAAGGATCCATTGAAGCTAGATCCATTTCTCTCTTTTCCAGTAGGTTTATCCAAGGAACTTAAGGTAGTAATGATGTTCATAACATCATTCGATTCATACATATAAAGCTATCTTATTCGAAGGTTTAAACTTGTAATCACTAGAACATAGTTTAGTTAATTCTAAACTTGTTCGCAAATAAAAGTTAATCCTTCTAACTTGACTTTTAAAATCAACTAAACACATGTTCTATATCTATATGATATGCTAACTTAATGATTTAAAACCTGGAAACACGAAAAACACCGTAAAACCGGATTTACGCCGTCGTAGTAACACCGCGGGCTGTTTTGGGTTAGTTAATTAAAAACTATGATAAACTTTGATTTAAAAGTTGTTATTCTGGGAAAAATGATTTTTATTATGAACATGAAACTATATCCAAAAATTATGGTTAAACTCAAAGTGGAAGTATGTTTTCTAAAATGGTCATCTAGACGTCGTTCTTTCGACTGAAATGACTACCTTTACAAAAACGACTTGTAACTTATTTTTCCGACTATAAACCTATAATTTTCTGTTTAGATTCATAAAATAGAGTTCAATATGAAACCATAGCAATTTGATTCACTCAAAACGGATTTAAAATGAAGAAGTTATGGGTAAAACAAGATTGGATAATTTTTCTCATTTTAGCTACGTGAAAATTGGTAACAAATCTATTCCAACCATAACTTAATCAACTTGTATTGTATATTATGTAATCTTGAGATACCATAGACACGTATACAATGTTTCGACCTATCATGTCGACACATCTATATATATTTCGGAACAACCATAGACACTCTATATGTGAATGTTGGAGTTAGCTATACAGGGTTGAGGTTGATTCCAAAATATATATAGTTTGAGTTGTGATCAATACTGAGATACGTATACACTGGGTCGTGGATTGATTCAAGATAATATGTATCGATTTATTTCTGTACATCTAACTGTGGACAACTAGTTGTAGGTTACTAACGAGGACAGCTGACTTAATAAACTTAAAACATCAAAATATATTAAAAGTGTTGTAAATATATTTTGAACATACTTTGATATATATGTATATATTGTTATAGGTTCGTGAATCAACTAGTGGCCAAGTCTTACTTCCCGACGAAGTAAAAATCTGTGAAAGTGAGTTATAGTCCCACTTTAAAAACTGATATTTTTGGGATGAGAATACATGCATGTTTTATAAATGATTTACAAAATAGACACAAGTATGTGAAACTACATTCTATGGTTGAATTATCGAAATCGAATATGCCCCTTTTTTATTAAGTCTGGTAATCTAAGAATTAGGGAACAGACACCCTAATTGACGCGAATCCTAAAGATAGATCTATTGGGCCTAACAAACCCCATCCAAAGTACCGGATGCTTTAGTACTTTGAAATTTATATCATATCCGAAGGGTGTCCCGGAATGATGGGGATATTCTTATATATGCATCTTGTTAATGTCGGTTACCAGGTGTTCACCATATGAATGATTTTTATCTCTATGTATGGGATGTGTATTGAAATATGAAATCTTGTGGTCTATTGTTACGATTTGATATATACAGGTTAAACCTATAACTCACCAACATTTTTTGTTGACGTTTAAAGCATGTTTATTCTCAGGTGAATACTAAGAGCTTCCGCTGTTGCATACTAAAATAAGGACAAGATTTGGAGTCCATGTTTGTATGATATTGTGTAAAAACTGCATTCAAGAAACTGATTTCGATGTAACATATTTGTATTGTAAACCATTATGTAATGGTCGTGTGTAAATAGGATATTTTAGATTATCATTATTTGATAATCTACGTAAAGCTTTTTAAACCTTTATTGATGAAATAAAGGTTATGGTTTGTTTTAAAATGAATGCAGTCTTTGAAAAACGTCTCATATAGAGGTCAAAACCTCGCAACGAAATCAATTAATATGGAACGTTTTTAATCAATAAGAACGAGACATTTCACCACGTACGAAAGACGATTCACAGAATTGTGCCTATTGTGTCCGAGAGCGTTCGAAGATGAGGAAGAGAAGATCGACGCATTTGTGAAAGGATTACCGAAAAGAATCCAAGAAGATATAAGTTCACACGAGCCCTCCTCCATACAACAGGCATGTAGAATGGCTCACAAACTAGTGAACTAGATTGAGGAAAGAATTAAAGAACAGGCGGCTGAAGAGGCCAATGTGAAGCAAGTCAAAAGAAAGTGGGAGGAAAACGGTGATAAGAGTCACCAAAACAACAACAACTATCCCAACAATCGCAACATCAATCGCAACTACAACAAACGGCAAAATAACAACAACAACAACAATAACAACAACAACAACAACAACTACAACAATCATTCCAACAACAATAACAACCGCAACAACAACAGCAATCAGAAGCAGCTATGCCAAAGGTGTGAAAAGTATCACTCGGGGTTCTGCACCAAATTTTGCAACAAGTGTAAAAGAAATGGTCATAGCGCGGCGAAGTGTGAGGTCTACGGACCAGGAGTTAACAGAACGAAAGGAACAAATGGTGTCGGAACGAGTAATGGCGGAGCAAGTAGTGTCGGAGCAAGTTATGCCAATGTAGTTTGTTATAAATGTGGAAAACTAGGCCACATTATTAGAAATTGCCCGAACCAGGAGAATACGAATGGACAAGGCCGCGGAAGAGTTTTCAATATTAATGCGGCAGAGGCACAGGAAGACCCGGAGCTTGTTACGGGTACGTTTCTTATTGACAATAAATCTGCTTACGTTTTATTTGATTCGGGTGCGGATAGAAGCTATATGAGTGGAGATTTTTGTGCTAAATTAAGTTGTCCATTGACGCCTTTGGATAGTAAATTTTTACTCGAATTAGCAAATGGTAAATTAATTTCAGTAGATAATATATGTCGGAATCGAGAAATTAAACTGGTTAGCGAAACATTTAAGATTGACTTGATACCAGTAGAGTTAGGGAGTTTTGATGTGATAATCGGTATGGACTGGTTGAAAGAAGTGAAAGTAGAGATCGTTTGTTACAAAAATGCAATTCGCATTATACGAGAAAAAGGAAAACCTTTAATGGTGTACAAAGAAAAGGGCAACACGAAGCTACATCTTATTAGTAATTTGAAGGCACAAAAACTAATAAGAAAAGGTTGCTATGCTGTTCTAGCACACGTCGAGAAAGTACAAACTGAAGAAAAGAGCATCAATGATGTTCCTGTCGCAAAAGAATTTCCCGATGTATTTCCGAAAGAATTACCGGGATTACCCCCACATCGATCCGTTGAATTTCAGATAGATCTTGTACCAGGAGCTGCACCAATAGCTCGTGCTCCTTACAGACTCGCACCCAGTGACATGAAAGAACTGCAAAGCCAATTACAAGAACTTTTAGAGCGTGGTTTCATTCGACCAAGCACATCACCGTGGGGAGCTCCTGTTTTGTTTGTCAAGAAGAAAGATGGTACATTCAGGTTGTGTATCGACTGCCGAGAGTTGAACAAACTTACCATCAAGAACCGCTACCCACTACCAAGAATCGACTACTTATTTGATCAACTACAAGGCTCGTCTGTTTATTCAAAGATTGACTTACGTTCCGGGTATCATCAAATGCGGGTGAAAGAAGATGATATTCCAAAGACTGCTTTCAGAACACGTTACGGTCATTATGAGTTTATGGTCATGCCGTTTGGTTTAACTAATGCACCAGCTGTGTTCATGGACCTTATGAACCGAGTGTGTGGACCATACCTTGACAAGTTTGTCATTGTTTTCATTGATGACATACTTATTTACTCAAAGAATGACCAAGAACACGGTGAACATTTGAGAAAGGTGTTAGAAGTATTGAGGAAGGAAGAATTGTACGCTAAGTTTTCAAAGTGTGCATTTTGGTTGGAAGAAGTTCAATTCCTCGGTCACATAGTGAACAAAGAAGGTATTAAGGTGGATCCGGCAAAGATAGAAACTGTTGAAAAGTGGGAAACCCCGGAAACTCCGAAACACATACGCCAGTTTTTAGGACTAGCTGGTTACTACAGAAGGTTCATCCAAGACTTTTCCAGAATAGCAAAACCATTGACTGCATTAACGCATAAAGGGAAGAAATTTGAATGGAAGGATGAACAAGAGAAAGCGTTTCAGTTATTGAAGAAAAAGCTAACTAGGGCACCTATATTGTCATTGCTTGAAGGGAATGATGATTTTGTGATTTATTGTGACGCATCAAAGCAAGGTTTCGGTTGTGTATTAATGCAACGAACGAAGGTGATTGCTTATGCGTCTAGACAATTGAAGATTCACGAACAAAATTATACGACGCATGATTTGGAATTAGGCGCGGTTGTTTTTGCATTAAAGACTTGGAGGCACTACTTATATGGGGTCAAAAGTATTATATATACCGACCACAAAAGTCTTCAACACATATTTAATCAGAAACAACTGAATATGAGGCAGCGTAGGTGGATTGAATTATTGAATGATTACGACTTTGAGATTCGTTACCACCCAGGGAAGGCAAATGTGGTAGCCGACGCCTTAAGCAGGAAGGATAGAGAACCCATTCGAGTAAAATCTATGAATATAATGATTCACAATAACCTTACTACTCAAATAAAGGAGGCGCGACAAGGAGTTTTAAAAGAGGGAAATTTAAAGGATGAAATACCCAAAGGATCGGAGAAGCATCTTAATATTCGGGAAGACGGAACCCGGTATAGGGCTGAAAGGATTTGGGTACCAAAATTTGGAGATATGAGAGAAATGGTACTTAGAGAAGCTCATAAAACCAGATACTCAATACATCCTGGAACAGGGAAGATGTACAAGGATCTCAAGAAACATTTTTGGTGGCCGGGTATGAAAGCCGATGTTGCTAAATATGTAGGAGAATGTTTGACGTGTTCTAAGGTCAAAGCTGAGCATCAGAAACCATCAGGTCTACTTCAACAACCCGAAATCCTGGAATGGAAATGGGAAAACATTACCTTGGATTTCATCACTAAATTGCCAAGGACTGCAAGTGGTTTTGATACTATTTGGGTAATAGTTGATCGTCTCACCAAATCAGCACACTTCCTGCCAATAAGAGAAGATGACAAGATGGAGAAGTTAGCACAACTGTATTTGAAGGAAGTCATCTTCAGACATGGAATACCAATCTCTATTATCTCTGATAGGGATGGCAGATTTATTTCAAGATTCTGGCAGACATTACAGCAAGCATTAGGAACTCGTCTAGACATGAGTACTGCCTATCATCCACAAACTGATGGGCAGAGCGAAAGGATGATACAAACGCTTGAAGACATGCTACGAGCATGTGTTATTGATTTCGGAAACAGTTGGGATCGACATCGACCGTTAGCAAAATTTTCCTACAACAACAGCTACCATTCAAGCATTGAGATGGTGCCGTTTGAAGCACTTTATGGTAGAAAGTGCAGGTCTTCGATTTGTTGGAGTGAAGTGGGGGATAGACAGATTACGGGTCCGGAGATAATACAAGAAACTACCGAGAAGATCATCTAAATTCAACAACGGTTGAAAACCGCCCAAAGTCGACAAAAGAGCTACGCTGACATTAAAAGAAAAGATATAGAATTTGAAATTGGAGAGATGGTCATGCTTAAAGTTGCACCTTGGAAAGGCGTTGTTCGATTTGGTAAACGAGGGAAATTAAATCCAAGGTATATCGGACCATTCAAGATTATTGATCGTGTCGGACCAGTAGCTTACCGACTTGAGTTACCTCAACAACTCGCGGCTGTACATAACACTTTCCACGTCTCGAATTTGAAGAAATGTTTTGCTAAAGAAGATCTCACTATTCCATTAGATGAAATCCAAATCAACGAAAAACTTCAATTCATCGAAGAACCCGTCGAAATAATGGATCGCGAGGTTAAAAGACTTAAGCAAAACAAGATACCAATTGTTAAGGTTCGATGGAATGCTCGTAGAGGACCCGAGTTCACATGGGAATGAGAAGATCAGATGAAGAAGAAATACCCGCATTTATTTCCAGAAGATACGTCAACACCTCCAACTGCTTAAAATTTCGGGACGAAATTTATTTAACGGGTAGGTACTGTAGTGACCCGAAATTTTCCATGTTTATATATATATATTAAATGAAATTGTTATTTACATGATTAAGTGTTTCCAACATGTTAAGCAATCAAACTTGTTAAGACTTGATTAATTGAAATAGGTTTCATATAGACAATTGACCACCTAAGTTGACCGGTGATTCACGAACGTTAAAACTTGTAAAAACTATATGATGACATATATATGGTTATATATATAGTTAACATTATATTATAATAAGTAAACATATCATTAAGTATATTAACAATGAACTTCATTTGTAAAAACAAGACCACTAACTTAATGATTTTGAAACGAGACATATATGTAACGATTATCGTTGTAACGACATTTAATGTATATATATATATATATATATATATATATATATATATCATATTAAGAGATATTCGTACATCATAATATCATGATAATATAATAATTTAAAATCTCATTTGATATTATAAATATTGGGTTATCAACATTTAACAAGATCGTTAACCTAAAGGTTTCAAAACAACACTTACATGTAACGACTAACGATGACTTAACGACTCAGTTAAAATGTATATACATGTAGTGTTTTAATATGTATTCATACACTTTTGAAAGACTTCAAGACACTTATCAAAATACTTCTACTTAACAAAAATGCTTACAATTACATCTTCGTTCAATTTCATCAACAATTCTACTCGTATGCACCCGTATTCGTACTCGTACAATACACAGCTTTTAGATGTATGTACTATCGGTATATACACTCCAATGATCAGCTCTTAGCAGCCCATGTGAGTCACCTAACACATGTGGGAACCATCATTTGGCAACTAGCATGAAATATCTCATAAAATTACAAAAATATGAGTAATCATTCATGACTTATTTACATGAAAACAAAATTACATATCCTTTATATCTAATCCATACACCAATGACCAAAAACACCTACAAACACTTTCATTCTTCAATTTTCTTCATCTAATTAATCTCTCTCAAGTTCTATCTTCAAGTTTTAAGTGTTCTTCATAAATTCTACAAGTTCTAGTTTCATAAAATCAAGAATACTTCCAAGTTTGCTAGCGTACTTCCAATCTTGTAGAGTGATCATCCAACCTCAAGAAATCTTTCTTATTTACATTAAGATATCTTTCTAATATAAGGTAATACTCATATTCAAACTTTGATTCAATTTCTATAACTATAACAATCTTATTTCGAGTGGAAATCTTACTTGAACTTGTTTTCGTGTCATGATTCTACTTCGAGAACTTTCAAGCCATCCAAAATCCTTTGAAACTAGATCCATTTGTATCTTTTCCAGTAGGTTTATCTACAAAACTTGAGGTAGTAATGATGTTCATAACATCATTCGATTCATACATATAAAGCTATCTTATTCGAAGGTTTAAACTTGAAATCACTAGAACATAGTTTAGTTAATTCTAAACTTGTTCGCAAACAAAAATTAATCCTTCTAACTTGACTTTTAAAATCAACTAAACACATGTTCTATATCTATATGATATGCTAACTTAATGATTTAAAACCTGGAAACACGAAAAACACCGTAGAACTGGACATACGCCGTCGTAGTAACACCGCGGACTGTTTCGGGTTTGATAATTAAAAACTATGATAAACTTTGATTTAAAAGTTGTTCTTCTGGGAAAATGATTTTTCTTATGAACATGAAACTATATCCAAAAATCATGGTTAAACTCAAAGTGGAAGTATGTTTTTCAAAATGGTCATCAAGACGTCGTTCTTTCGACTGAAATGACTACCTCTTACAAAAACAGCTTGTAACTTATATTTCTGACTATAAACCTATACTTTTTCTATTTAGATTCATAAAATAGAGTTCAATATGAAACCATAGCAATTTGATTCACTCAAAATGGATTTAAAATGAAGAAGTTATGGGTAAAACAAGATTGGATATTTTTCTATTTTTGTAGCTACGGGAAATATTAACAATTCTATACAAATCATATCCTAGCTAACTTATATTGTATTATACATGTATTTTAATATATTATGTAATCTTGGGATACCATAGACACGTATGCAAATGTTTTGACATATCATATCGACCCATGTATATATATTATTTGGAACAACCATAGACACTCTATATACAGTAATGTTGGAGTTAGCTATACAGGGTTGAGGTTGATTCCAAAAATACATATACTTTGAGTTGTGATCTAGCCTGAGACATGTATACACTGGGTCGTGGATTGATTCAAGATAATATATATCGTTTTATTTCTGTACATCTAACTGTGGACAACTAGTTGTAGGTTACTAACGAGGACAGATAACTTAATAAACTTAAAACATCAAAATGTATTAAAAGTGTTGTAAATATATTTTGAACATACTTTGATATATATGTACATATTTATTATAGGTTCGTGAATCGACCAGTGGCCAAGTCTTACTTTCCGACAAAGTAAAAATCTGTGAAAGTGAGTTATAGTCTCACTTTTAAAATCTAATATTTTTGGGATGAGAATACATGCAGGTTTTATAAATGATTTACAAAATAGACACAAGTACGTGAAACTACATTCTATGGTTGAATTATCGAAATCGAATATGCCCCTTTTTATTAAGTCTGGTAATCTAAGAATTAGGGAACAGACACCCTAATTGACGCGAATCCTAAAGATAGATCTATTGGGCCTAACAAACCCCATCCAAAGTACCGGATGCTTTAGTACTTTGAAATTTATATTATATCCGAAGGGTGTCCCGTAATGATGGGGATATTCTTATATATGCATCTTGTTAATGTCGGTTACCAGGTGTTCACCATATGAATGATTTTTATCTCTATGTATGAGATGTATATTGAAATATGAAATCTTGTGGTCTATTGTTACGATTTGATATATATAGGTTAAACCTATAACTTACCAACATTTTTGTTGACGTTTTAAGCATGTTTATTCTCAGGTGATTATTAAGAGCTTCCGCTGTCGCATACTTAAATAAGGACAAGATTTGGAGTCCATGCTTGTATGATATTGTGTAAAAACTGCATTCAAGAAACTTATTTCGTTGTAACATTTTTGTATTGTAAACCATTATGTAATAGTCGTGTGTAAACAGGATATTTTAGATTATCATTATTTGATAATCCACGTAAAGCTTTTTAAACCTTTATTGATGAAATAAAGGTTATGGTTTGTTTTAAAATGAATTCAGTCTTTGAAAAACGTCTCATATAGAGGTCAAAACCTCGCAACGAAATCAATTAATATGGAACGTTTTTAATCAATAAGAACGGGACATTTCAGGAGGTGTTGAGTTGGCGTAAGGTCGCGGGTTCGAGCCTGATTCAGGGCAATTCTTTTTATAAAGGCTTTTGAAGGTAGTTTTCCATACCAAAATTTATTATCTTTATTATTATTGTTATTATTATTATTATTATAATTATGAATTTTATTTTATTATCATTCTTAGTATTATAAATATTATTATTATTATTATTATTATTATTATTATTATTATTATTATTATTATTATTATTATTATTATTATTATTATTATTAATAATAAAAGTATTAACTATCAAATATTATTATTATAATTATAGATACAATTATAATTATTATTATTAACATGGTTAAGTTAATTATTAGTATTACTATAATAATGCAATTACATATTATGATCATTAAAATGAGTATTATTATCATAACTATAATTATTACTATCATCAATAATATTAATATTGAGATTATTATTATTATTACTACTAATATTATTATAAGTATTATTATTAATATTATCAAGAATATTATTATTATGTAATTACTAAAATCATTAGCATAACTATGAAATTAATATTTTTACAGTTATTATTATTAATATCATTATTCACTAATAGAATTATTAACCTTATTATTTTAGTAATATTAAGTATTATCAATATTATCATTTTTACCATTACAAATATTATTTTAGTATTATTATAATTACTAGTTTTAACAAACAAATGTTATATATAAAAATATATTTAACTTAACTATATTAATACTTTTATTTATTTTAAATATACAAAATAAATACAATTAATTAAATAATGAAATATATGTAAGTTATTGACATAAAAATTTATACTACTAATAATAATATATATTTGTACAATTACAAGTATATGTTTTAATATATAAATACAAATGATATAGGTTCGTGAATCCGAGACAACCCTGCATTGTTCAGTGCGTTGTATGCATATTTTTACTACAAAATATAGTATTGTGAGTTTCATTTGCTCCCTTTTTAAATGCTTTTGCAATATATATTTTTGGGACTGAGAATACATGCGCTGCTTTTATAAATGTTTTACGAAATAGACACAAGTAATCGAAACGACATTCTATGGTTGGATTATCGAAATTGAATACCACCCTTTTAGCTTGGTAGCCTAAGAATTAGGGAACATACCCCCTAATTGACGCGAATCCTGAAGATAGATCTATGGGCCTAACAAACCCTATCCATGTTATGAATGCTTTAGTACTTCAATTTTATATACAGATGAGTGTACCTGTATATTTGGGGATATTCTATATGCATTTATTAATGTCGGTTACCAGGTGTTCACCATATGAATGGATTTTTATACAGATGAGTGTTCCTGTATTATAATTTTTGGAGATGAGTGTTCCTGCAGTTAACTATGAAAATTAAATCGTGTGGTGTATTAAAATATTGAAATGATTGCTATGATAAACTTATGAACTCACCAACCTTTTAGGTGACACTTGAAAGGTTGTTTATTCTCAGGTACGAAAGAAATCTTTCGCTGTGCATTTGCTCATCTTAGAGATATTACTTGGAGTCATTCATGACATATTTCAAAAGACGTTGCATTCAAGTCATTGAGTTCATCAAGAATATTATCAAGTCATTTATAGTTTAGATATATTATGAAATGGTATGCATGCCTATCAACTTTCGATTAAATGAAAATTTGTCTTTTAAAAACAAATGCAATGTTTGTAAAACGTATCATATAGAGGTTAAATACCTTGCAATGTAACCATATGTTATTGTATTCGTCCTTATGGATTAGGACGAGCCGCTTCATTTATCACACAAAGCAATCATTTGTTCTAATGATTGACACTTAAGTTGTAAATCAACATTTTCCTTTTCCAGTATATCTACTTTACGACTCAAAATTCGTACAGCAGGTATGCTTGCATAGAATTCATTCAAAGGATCAATTGTTGTGTTAAAGTCTATCAAGTTTTCAACAGGTGGTTCTTCTCGTGGTTCTACCTTTACATCTAAAGCAGTTTGACCTAGGGATTCTGTCTCAAAGAAGATAGTTAGTTCACGTGCTAGGTCTTCACGGAAAACATCATCAAAACATGCAGGTAAGGCTGGTAGAATTGGTTTCACATCAAAAGTTGGTTCATCAAACACCTCATCAATAGCAATAATTCTAGAACTAGGTTTGTTAAACACTTCATTCTCAAGCATTAAAATGTATTTCTCTAGCATGAGTGTAGGGACATAAACCAGTGTACGCTTAGGCACATTATTTTCACGTTGTATATTCTTTTCAGTTTCAAAAAGTTCCTTCAAGAAATCAGGATTTGATTTACCCATTTTAGCATTGATTTTCTCATACATTAAGCTAATTTAATGATATTTTCTAGATTTGTGATTAACAATAATATCATCAAAATCAGCATCAGAAGCATGCACAAAATGAGATGGTAATCCAGCTTGAAAGTAATCAGAATGATATAATCCTGGAATCTTTTTGGAAGCATTATCTAAAATCTTAGGATCTTCATAATCCAACCCCCACTTTTCACCATGAATCATTTTTAGTCTATTCATGAAAATTGTCTGTTTTGAAAGTTCCATATCAATGATAGCTTTAGATTGCTCTGTACGATAGAGTCTTTCCTCATATCGAGCAAGTTGAGCTTTCATTTGAAAAGACTCTTTTGACAATGAAGAAATTTCAGTGTTCTTCTCAATTATGGTGTTTTCCAATTGAATAATTTTCTTATTTAGCTTTGAAAGTGTGGGTTCATGTTGAGTTTTCAAATCAGAAAGATCTTTTTCTAAAAATTGAACTTTTTCTGCAAGTCGTTCCGATTTTAGATGATAATCAGTCCTTTCGACTTTAATCGGATGAATTAACTTTTTGAGATCTTCCAACACAGTTTCCGTAGAGCTGAGTTGGACTTTCAATCTTTCCAACTCCGATTGTAGTTTAGATGATGAAGGTTTGGTCTCATTTAGTTTATTTTTATCTTTCAAAATCTTATTTACAGATTTTAAACCTTTAACTTATTTTAACATTGAAACCAAGTTCGTCATCAGGTCATTTTGCATTTTGATAAAATCAGTTGAGATTTTATTTGATTATACCTCATCATCATCAGATGTTGAGTCACTATTCTTCATTGCTTCCTTTAATTTGATAAGCTTGGTCACCTTGTAAACATTTGCATGTTCCACCTCTGAATCTAAATCATCAGTCCAGTTAAACCAAGTATCTTCAACCGGTTTCAGCTCTCCTCCAGTTTCCACAATCTTTGCCATCAACATTTTCTTCTTGTAGTAAGCTGCATCCTTTTTCTTAGGCATCTTGCACTCACGAGTGTAATAACCAGCTTTGCCACAATTGAAATAGATTGAATCATCCTTCTTGGAATCATCAGCACGTTGTTGTTTTGATTGATCTGGTTTCTTGTAGTAGGAGGATGAAGATGAGTTCTTGCGTTGATTGCTTGATTTGCCTTTGAACTTGTGTTTGTTCAAGGATTTGGTGAACATGGCCGCCATCTTGACTAATTCAAGGTGAGAATCATCAACATTAGAAAGATTCAACTCTTTAGAATCAGTTAATTCTTCAACAAGCACTTTCTTGGACAAGCTTTTGGAAGTTGTAAATGATTTGCTCTTCTTTTTTACAATGAGAGCAAGAGGATCACTTGGAGACGACTCTTTCCTTCCTTCTTGAAGTTTAGACACTTCAGGTTGGTAATGCATAAGAACTCCAACAAGCTCATGAATAGTCATCTTATCAATCTCTTTGGTAGATCGAACAATGGTTCCATAAGGAAGCCACTCGTCATTGAGCTTTTTGAGGAACTTCATGTTGACTTCAGCATTCACTTTTATGATCTTGCACATTTTCAACTCATTGAGAACACCATTGAAACGACGATAGGCATCCTTGAGTTGTTCTTCGGGTTCCTGCTTGAAATCTTCATAAAACCCAGAGCCTTATTCAATAACATCGGACATGTCATAACCTTCTTGCTGTCATTTGATCTCATCCCATATATCTTTTGCTGTGGTGTTGCTATCAACATTTTCAAACAACTCATATGAGATAGCTTGCATAACAATGTTCTTTGCCTCTATGTCACCCTGAGCTCTCTCACGTTTATAACCAGAAAGTTCATAGACTGGAATTGGCATACCAGTATCTGGATGATAATCCACAACTGGACCATCTCTCAGAGAAGCCCATATGTACTTTGCTTTCTCACCCTTGTAGTCTATGTACTGAGTGATACGGTGAAGCCACTGAGTGTACTTGCCGTTAAACAAAACTAGAATACGGTAATCTAATCCAATGATCAAAGTATCTTGAGTAGACATCTTGAAATTGAGGTAGTTTCGGTAAAGATTCGATATTACACAATTCTAGGATGAAAGATTCACAAAAATCTAACAAAATGTCAGATTCGGTATCTGGTTCGGTACTGTAGCAGACTCGGTAAGTGGTTCGGTACTGTAGCAGATTCGGTAGATATTCGGTAAACCAGATTCTGTATCAGAAACTGATCAGTAACATAAATAACACACCCAGATTCGGTAAAGACTCGATAACTACAAGATTTGAAGCCTTAGAACACTTAAAACCAATGAATTAAGTGATACCGAGACTCTGGTTCGGTATTTGACTTGGTAGTCAAATTCTGTAAACTTTTGAATGCAAACACAATCCAATTCCTTTGAATTACATTCGGTAACCTTGCTGCACAAGGAAACAAGTTAGTAACATACAGAATATCAAAGATACCGAATGTATAGGATACCGAGTGTCAACTATAGCAGTTGACAATACCAAGTCTAAGTATGGAAACTTAGAAATTCAATCGAATCCTTTCTCAAACCACACCAATTAGCTGCGTATGATCAAACCGAATGTGATAGAATCACAAACACACCACAATCTGCAACACTTAACACGAATTGTTAACTTTGAAGCAGACTCGGTATGGCAGTTAAGATACCGAGAGTTGATCGAATCTTTAAAACTTGAAGAATTGAAGAAATTAAACCGTCAAAAATGTGATTAAACACCTCACGATCACAACTGAAACCTCAAACCTTTACTAAAATGCAGAATCAAGCTTGAATTGATCAATACCGAGAGTTTTAGCCACGAACTCTAAAAATTAATTTGATTCTTCATAATTGATGTTAAAAAGCTATAATGATGATCGAAACTCTTTCTAGCCAACCTAATACACCTTCGCTGAACTTATCACAAGAATCTGAACATCAGATTATCAGATTCGAATATACCGAATCTGATTCAATATACCGTGAGTGTTCAGATTCTGTAATCTTCAATATCTGGATCGATCTAGTGATGTAATATCACTCCCTGGAAGCTCTGATACCAAATTATAGGTCAGATCTTGTTGAGATTAGAAGAAGAGACAAGTTAGAATAAGATTCAGTATGTATGAAGGAGACTTGGTATAAGAGAGAATCAGTAAGATTTACATTTCACAGCTTCTAGAACTCATTTACAATGCAATGGCTATCTAATTAGGACTACATAGGTTCCTTATATAGCCCTCTTCTAAGGAACCTTCATTTAAGCATGTTTCACATTAACACTATACAACTTCGGGGTCCTAACATGTTCTCACAGTAGAAAAGTTTTGTGAAATACCTTTGTCAGCGCAAAATTATTCCAGTGTTTCATTTCTGAATTTTGTACCATGATCACTTCTTAGTTGCTTCACCAGTTGCCCATTCAATAACTCCATTCTTTTGATAAAATTGATAATTTCATCAGCAGTTTCACTTTTTTGCTTCAAGAAGAATATCCAAGTGTATCTGGAATATTCATCAACAATAACCAGTGTATACCTCTTCCCACTACAGCTGGAAACATTGACAGGACCTGAAAGATCCATATGAAGTAGGTGAAATGGCTTCTCAACAAATGAAATATGCTTTGATTTGAATGAAGCATGGTGATGCTTTCCTTTTTCACAACCAAGACACAATTTGTCCTTCACATAAGACATGGTGGGTAGCCCAGACACTAAACTTTTTCTTGAGAGTTAATGAATATCTTTAAAGTTGAGATGTGAGAGTCTCTTGTGCCATAACCACTTGAGGTTGTCTGCTGCCTTTGAATAAAAACAAGTATCAGTTGTTGTGACTGATGTGTTCATGTCAATTTGATACATGTTCTCATGTCTTTTTGATGTCAGCAGTGGCTTCCCTGTCTTATCAAAAATAGTGCCAATTTTTCTTCTAAATTGAAATATCTTTCTTTTGTTTGTCAGTTGGCTTATGCTGAGTAAATTATGTTTAAGCCGAACGACATATGCCACATTAGTAAATGTAACATTCCCATTTGTTAAAGTACCAAAAACCTTTGTGTAACCTAATGAATTATCTCCATATGAAACAATTGGACCATCTTTTTCCTGATAGTCCATCAGCAGGGACTTACATTTGGTCATATGTCTCAAACAATCACTATCGAGATACCAGATTTGCTTGTTTCGAATGCCCTGCACAGTAGCTTAGAGATTAGTTTTTTTTTTTGAACTCATCCAAGGATGGGTTCTGGAAGAGTCATCTTTGATGCTTTCTTCAGTTTTGTTGGTCTGCTTGAAGGAGCACCAGCAGTGGGGGTTAAGTTTTGAGTACACTGGTTGGACAGGTGAGTTTTCCTGCCACATTTGTAGCATTTTCTCACTTATGGTCTCGGTAGCTGGTTGGCAATAGATGTACTGGGTGACTGCTTCTGCTGCTGGCTTTGAGTAACAGCAGTAGCAGTTGGTCGAGCTTTACAGTCAGTATCTCTGTGATAGATGCCTCAGTACTTGACTCTGCGATTTTTCCACTTTAGATTTTCCATTATGGGCAGCTTTCTGCTTGGACCCAGTACCGTAGTCATGGTTTACTGCTTTGCCTTTGGTTTTTAACTTACCAGTGTGGAAAGTTACTGGTTTGTATGCTGCTACTGATTGACCAGTATGTGTCTTTGCAGTTGCTTTAGACTTACTAGTATTAGGATTTACTGGTTCGTCTACTGTTACTGGTTAACCAGTATAAATTTCAGCAACTAGCTCAGCATTCAGAGGGCTTGAAGATTAAATTGATTTTGAATTTCTTCAATTATTTTTAGTTATCTCTTTCTTTATCTATCTTTCCTTTGTAGACATGTAGTAAATGCTTAAGGGATCAGTAATCTCATCATTTGAAATACTGACTTCCTTAGCTTTAACTTCACACTCCAAAATCTCTTTCATGGATGGTGGTGGGGACAGTGTAGGTCTAACAAACTTATTTGTTATGACCTTTTTACCCTTATCTATCTTAGCAAAGGTGTTTGGCAAGACAGCTTCAGGACCAGTTTCAAGGATAGGATCTATGAATGCAACTTCTGCATGAGCAGTAGCAGCATAGTCACCAGCAAAGAAAGCTTCTACTTGGGCAGGCACCTGCTTATTAACACACTTGGCAGTGCGTTGAGGAGATGTACACCACGAAGCAACAACCTTTTTAAGGTCATTAAGTTGGTTCTTTACTTCTGCTGCCTCTGTGTGAAGTGACTTTAAAGCAAAATTCTGTTTTTCAAGTTTGAAAATTTCATCTTTCAAGATTTTGATTTCATCAGTTTTTCCTTTAAGTTTTTCATTTAAAGATTTAATTTTTGTTTTAAAACCTCTTCACATTTGCTGCCTCAGCATAAGTCAATTCTCAGGTAGTCAAACATTTCAGCTTTTTCATCATCAGTATAATTTCGAAAGTTATCAACCTTATACAGCATTTCAGATTTACATTTAGGTGAATTCTTTTTTAGATCAGCTTCCCTCATATCAGCCAATAATGTACTACCACTTTCTTCCTCATCAAACTCCTCAACCTTTCTGGCCATTAAACACAACTTTTTACCAGAAGCATAAACAGCACAATCTTCATCAGTTTCACTATCAGATGATGAAGATGAACTGATTTCATCCCAATCATGAGGTTCAGCAACTAGCACCTTTTCTACTTTCTTCTTCTTTTCAACCTTTGAGTTCTACTTCATCTGGACCTTCATAGCTTTGTACTTGTTCTTGTACTTCTCATCTTTTTAAAAAGAGTTATTATGTGTATAAGGTTTTCTGGACATGAACTCAGATGCAAAGTGTCCTACATTCCCACAATTGTAACACTCAGATTTGGGGCCCTTGACTGACTTACTTCCGTACCTAGCACTTGGTTTCTTGCTCACTTTGTATGGCTTACTGGTCCTACTACCATTGAATTTCTTTAACTGCCTAGCCAGTAAAGCCATTTCTTCAGCAAACCCTTCAACATCATCATCACTGCTTTCCTCAGACCCATTACCACTACCCTCATCATCTTCTTCTGCCTCTTCTTTTGCCATTAACTTTTGAACCAGTAAAGCTTTTTGAGATTTCTATTTAGTAGCAGCAACAAGAGCAATATCATCTGACTTTGTAGATTTTGAAGTGGTGGGGGCAGACTTAAAGTTTTCTTTCAAATTAAGTTCAAGTTTTGCTTCTGCCTTCTCATGGTTCCAAAGAGTACCATAGAGATATGACATGTCAAAGTTCTTTAAGGTCTGTGTGGTTCTTAATAGGTCAGTAACAGATTTCCATTTAGCAAGCAGTGAGTCAATGAATTTGTTGTTCAAAGTTAGTATACTTGACTTTCAAACTATCCAGGTCAGCAACTAGGGAGTTAAACCTAATGAAGGTTTGTTTAAGGGTTTCACTTTTGTAATCAAAGAACAATTCATATTTCCTTTTTAAGGCAATAATCTTGTCTTGCCTAACTTCATCCTTTCTATCATAGGTGACATCAAGATAATCTAAAATAGCTTTGGCAGTTGGTTTTCTCTTAATCAGTTTGAACACATGATTAGGTAAAATTATGACTATCATAGTTTTTATCTTAGGGTCAATTTCAACACGACGCTTGTCCTCATCCACCTATCTAGATGGGGGAAGAACAACCTCTCTACCAGGAATGGCAGGAGTATCTGCTGTAGCAGGCACATTATCAATTGTTTCAGTAGGGATGAAGGAGCCATTATTTGCAATACCAGACATGAGTGGGTCAATGAATTCAAGATGAAACATGAACCTATCTGTCATAACCCGGATTTTTCCATGATTATATATTATATGAGATTAATATTTACATGAATAAATGTTTCCAACATGTTAAGCAATCAAACTTGTCAAGACTTGATTAATTGAAATGGTTTTTATGTAAACGTTTGACCACCCAGTTTGTCCGATGATTCACGAACTTTATAACTTGTATATGACATGATAATATATATATGGACATATATATATGTTTAACATGATGAAATGATATTTAAGTATCTCATTCTGTATATTAACAACAAACTATATACATAAAAAAGACTACTAACTTAAGGAATTCAAAACGATATCTATATGTAACGATTATCGTTGTAATAACGTCTTAATATTTATATATCATATTAAGATAAATTAACACACTATGTTATCATGATAACATAACAATTTAACATCTCATTAGATATAATAACAATGGATTAATTGCATTAAACGAGATCGTTAACTTAAAGGTTTCAAAACAACGCATGCATGTAACGACTAACGATGATTTAACGACTCGATTAAAATGTATATATATGTAGTGTATTAAGATGTATTAATACAATTTTGAAAGACTTCAAGACATATATCAAAATACTTATACTTGTCAAAGATGATTAAAATTACATTCCCATTCAATTTCATCAAGAATTCTACTCGTATTCATTCGGTATTCGTACTCGTATTATACCCAGCTTATATATGTACATACTATTGGTATATACACTTCAATGATCAGCTCTTAGCAGCCTTAATGAGTCATAAAGACATGTGGGAACCATCATTTGGCAACTAGCATGAAATATCTAACAAAACAACAAACTAATGGAGCCTATATGGAGACTCCATATTCACGTCCACATGCACACACACAAACACATTTCCATTTCAACTTTCATGCATCAGTTTGATCTATCTCTTATTCTCTCATTATGTTCTAAGTGTTCTTCATCATCTTCATCAAGTTCTACATCAATCTAGCTCATAAACCCAACCTTTGATCACCATACAAAACAACTACTTAAGAACACATCAAGAACACTTTCAAGTTTGCAAGATTACTTCCAAGCTTTCAAATCCATTCCAAGTAATCATCTAAGATCAAGAAACCTTTGTTATTTATAGTAGGTTATCTTTCTTATTCAAGGTAATATTCATATTCAAACTTTGATTCGACTTCTATAACTATAACTATCTTAATTCGAGTAGTAATCTTACTTGAAATTGTTTTCGTGTCATGATTCTACTTCAAGAACTTCCAAGCCATCAAAGATCCATTCAAGCTCAAGATTACTTCTTATCTTTTCCAGTAGGTTTACCTACTATACTTGAGGTAGTAATGATGTTCATAACATCGTTCGATTCATACTTATATAACTATCTTATTCGAAGAAAATAACTTGTAATCACTAGAACATAGTTTAGTTAATTCTTAACTTGTTCGCAAACAAAGTTAATCCTTCTAAATTGACTCTTAAAAACAACCTAACACATGTTTTATATCAATATGATATGCTAACTTAATGATTTAAAACTTGGAAACACGAAGAACACCGTAAAACCGGACATACGCCGTTGTAGTAAAACCGGGGGCTGTTTTGGGTTGGAAAAATAAAAACTATCTTAATCTTTGAATTTAAAGTTTATTTTCTGGAAAAATGATATTTCATATGAACATGATACTATATCTAAAAATCATGGTTTAACACAAAGTAAAAGTATGTTTTTCAAAATGGTCATCAAGATGTCGTTCTTCGACGGAAATGACTACCTCTTTCAAAAATGACTTGTAACCTGTAACTTTGACTACAAACCTATACTTTTTCTGTTTGTATTATTAAATTTCAGTTCAATACGAAACCATAGCAATTTGATTCACTCAAATCGGATTTGTAATGAAAAAGTTATGGGTAAAACAAATTGGATAGAATTACTAGTTTTAACTACGAAAATTTTATAACAAATCTATACTAACCATATCCTAGCTAACTTATCCTATATCCTACATGTATTTATACATATCTTGATCCCTTATTAGTAGAAATACAAATTATAATAGTCGGGGTTAATTCTACGACATTATATTATAGTCTTAATAAAAATCGTAAAACACAATATATATATATATATATATATATATATATATATATATATATATATATATATATATATATATATATATATATATGACTTGATATACATAGACACGTATACAATATTTTTACATATCATGTTGACATCGTCTATATATATTATTTTGAATAACCCATAAGACACTATATGCGGTAAGGCTCAAGTTAGCATATAATGGGTCGAGGTTGATTCTAAAATAATATATATATCATGGGTTGTGATCGAGTCTGAGGCATGTATACAATGGGGTGTGGGGTGATTCAGACAATATATATATTATGTGTCTTAATTATATTAAGATAATATATAATAGTGTTAGTTAATTGTAACACGATACACACACACACACACACACACACACACACACACACACACACACACATATATATATATATATATATATATATATATATATATTATTGGATTATTGTGGACTACTAATTGTGGACTACTAATGTTGTACTGCTAACTTGACAACTTAATACGTTAAAACATAAATAAAAATTTATATGAATATATTTCCATCATACTTTGATATATATGTATATATTTGTTATAGGTTCGTGAATCGACCCGTGGCCAAGTCTAATTCTCGATGAATTGAAACTCTGTGAAAGTGAATTATAGTCCCATTTTTACGTTCTAATATTTTGGGATGAGAATAGATGCTGTTTTATAAATGTTTTTCAAAATAGACACAAGTAATTGAAACTACATTCTATGTTGAATTACTATACCGGATATCACCCTTTTTGAACTTGGTAACCTAAGAATTAGTGTTTATTATAATTGCCACTAATTGACGCGAATCCTAAAGATAGATCTATGGGCTTTGACACGCCCCAGTCAGAAAATTTGAACTGCTTTAGTACTTCGATTTTTCTCTACAGACGAGTGGTTCTGTGTTGGGGATATTTGACATGACCCGTCCTAATCCATCAGGACGAAGTCCATATCGATTACAAACGATTCACAATAGTTGGTTACATCGCGAGGTACTTGACCTCTATATGATACAATTTTACAAACATTGCATTCGTTTTTAAAAGACAAACTTTTATTACATCGAAAGTTGACGGCATGCATACCATTTCATAATATATCCAACTATAATTGACTTAGTATTAAACTTGATGAACTCGACGACTCGAAGGCAACATCTTTTGAAATATGTCATGAATGACTCCAAGTAATATCTCTGAAATGAGCAAATGCACAGCGGAAGATTTCTTTCATACCTGAGAATAAACATGCTTTAAAGTGTCAACTAAAAGTTTGGTGAGTTCATTAGTTTATCATAAACAATCATTTCCATCATTTTAATAGACCACAAGAATTTCATTTCCAGTTCTCATAAATATACGTCCCATGCATAGAGACAAAAATCATTCATATGGTGAACACATGGTAACCGACATTAACAAGATGCATATAAGAATATCCCCTATCATTCCGGGAAATCCTTCGGACATGATAAAAACAACATCGAAGTACTAAAGCGTCCGGTACTTTGGATGGGGTTCGTTAGACCCAATAGATCTATCTTTAGGATTCGCGTTAATTAGTAGATCGGTTTACAAATTCTTAGGTTAACAAGCAAAAGGGGCATATTCGGCTTCGATCATTCAACCATATAATGTAGTTTCGATTACTTGTGTCTATTTCGTAAAACATTTATAAAAATTGCGCATGTATTCTCAGCCCAAAAATATATATTGCAAAAGCAATTAAAAGGGGAGCAAATGAAACTCACAATCCAATATTTTGTAGTAAAAATATTCATACGACGAAACTGAACAATGCAGGGTTGGCCTCGAATTCACGAACCTATATCATTTGTATATTTATTAATATTCATAGTTGTAATTGAACACATATATATATATATATAAATGTATTAGTTATATCACTTTTATGTTAATAATATATATATATATATATATATATATATATATATATATATATATATATATATATATATATATATATATATATATATATATATATATATGTTTTATATGTTCATTTTGTATATAAAAATATTAAATTTTGTTATGTTATATGTGTTAAATATATATATATTTATGTATTTCATTTGCTTATCAAAACAGTAGTTCTAATTATACTAAGTTAATATTAGTAAAAATAATGATAATTACATTAATAATATACTTTTGTTAATAATAACTCTATTAGTGATAATAACAATGATATTAATAATAATCCTTGTAAAAATATTAATTTTACTGTTTATGATAGTTATGATATTAATGATTTACTACTAATAATAATAACTTTATTAAAAATAATAATATCAGTAATAATAATGATATTGTTAATAATAATTCTTTTGTTTAATAATAATAATAATATTAATGCTAATAGTTACAAAATTGATACTAACACTAATATTAATGAGATATATGATATCTTGTATAATTTTACCATAATAATAATAATCCTAATCATAATCATAATAATAATAATAATAATACAACTATTTGTGATAATAATAATAATTTTCATACTTGTATTTATAATCATAATAAATGAGAATTTTACCATAATACTTATGTTAGTAATTATAATACTAATAACTATAATACTAATAACAATAATTATAATACTTATAAATGTAAACATGATAATAATAATTATATTACTAATAATAACAATAATAATAATAACAATAATAATCATAATAATAATAATAATAATGATAATGAAATATGTATACCCTTTCAAAAGCCATCCTAAAAAGAATTGTCGCATACGAGACTCGAACCCATGACCTCTCGGACACCCGAAAACACCTTGAACCATTCTGCCATTACGATTTTTCTATTTTAATACCCTCCCTAGTTTATATAATTCGTTTTCTGTTGCACCATCTCCTTCCCAAAATCCAAGTCGATCAGAGCTCAATTCCCGTTAATAGTTAAAAGTTGCTTTAATTTAAGATGTGAAAATCACACAAAAACATTTAAGGCTTTATTGGATTATTTAAAACACGAAAGATTAAAAGAAATTTTGCTGTGACAGAACTATAAACGCGATAATAACCCAAATCCAAATTCGACATTTAAATGTGTTTTAGCCGAAGATTAAAACATGAAAAAGATGTTAAATGGTTATTAGAAACTTTCTGAATACTCAATTTGACTGGAATCACAAATACAAACACAAATTTCACGATGAACACGATGTTTGACTTTTTAGGAAATTAACTTTGACCTCAAAATTCATACTCAATTTTAAGAATTGGAACCCAAACTTTTGCAGGTAGTTTCACTAAAGAATCCCTAACAAGATTACAATTCTGGATTTTGAATTGAATGTAGAAATTGAGCTGTAGTCAAAATGAACCAAGAACAGAGCTTCGAGCTGTGTTCATGGCTTTTCTGTTTAATTAAACAGCTAACAGCTGTTAAATGTAATTGTATTTGATGTAGATAATGTAAAGTTAAATGAGTTCGTCAAAAACACAGAGAAGTCGCTTGTTTTGTAGCCAATTGAGGTCGACGGGTTCCATTTAATCAAAAACAAAAATATAAAATCGAACTGTAAAGTTAAAGGATTTGGTACGATCGATGTTGATATGTAACAAACTGAAGATAGGAACAAAAATCCATTACAGTTAGATTGAGACACAAAATCGATTTTGATTCTGATTCCGTACGTATGAGTTTATATATTAATAGTTATTATTAATTATAATTTTAATAATATTAATAATTAATAATTGAATTAATAGTAATATTAATATTATCAAATAATACTAAAAATGATATTAATAATATTATTAATGATAAATATAATAAATTGTATTATTTGTTAATAACCATAATAATAATGTATATAATAATAATATTAATAATAGTAATAATAATAATAATAATAATAATAATAATAATAATAATAATACACATAATGATAATAATAATAATAATAGTAATAATAATAATTATTAAAAGTGGTAATGTCTTTATAATGATAATAATAATCACATTAACAATATTTATAATAATGACTAAGATCATAATATTTATTACTAAGTGTAATAAAATGATATTAATGATGATAACAATAATTTTAGTAATAATAATATTATAACAATTTAAATGTATAAACTTTCATATTTATATATCATATGTAGTAATACTAATAATACTGATATTAATATTACTATTAATAATCATGAAGTAATAATAATATTAGTATAACAACTATATTTATTATTAAATTTAAATTGAATATATCAATATTACATATTATTATTTATGTAATATAATATATATTAAAATAATAGCAAATATTTAATATTTAATATTTTTACATTTCAAATGTATTATAATATACATACAATTAATAATTATGTATATTAATCATATTTATATATATATATATATATATATATATATATATATATATATATATATATATATATATATACATTTATATATTTCAACAACTTCATATATAATCATGTTTTAAATATAAATTTTATGTTTTCTATCTAAATCACATAGTAGTTTATTAATATATTTAATTTATAATATATAATTATTTACTTCTATAATTATTTATATATATACATTTCTATTTACGATTAATGGTTCGTGAATCGTCGAGAGTAGTCGAAAAGTAATTGATTACATGAATACAATTCAAAGTTTTTTGAGACTTCAACATTACAGACTTTGCTTATCGTGTCAGAACATTAAATTATATAAAGATAAAGTTTAAATTTGGTCGGAAATTTTCGGGTCGTCACAGTACCTACCCGTTAAAGAAATTTCGTCCTGAAATTTGATTGGGATGGTCATAGCTGACAATAAGTATGTTTTCATGACGCATATGAGCTAAAAATTAAAGTTTTATCACCATCAAGTAATATAGACAAAACCATTTGATTTTGTGAAGAGTACGAGTGAAACTATCGCAAAAGAGTGAAATGAGTAAATGCAGGTTCGTCTTAATCGGTGACGTAGTCACGGTTGATTTCCGGAATTCAAGGGATTTGAAGAAATTCTTCGAAATCTAAAAGATTTGATTCTTCGGCGAAGAAGGAAATTAAGATCTCTATAATTAAATACGATGATCTGCCTCGATTACTCTGTCTGATATTTCCATTATAAATTAAGCTCTTTCGTTCCATTATTCTCACCATTCCTATACTTTCATTCTTAATTCTCAATTCTAAAAGATTGTGAAAAATGCTTCATTCAGTTCTAATCCTTGATATTTTCCTGATTATCATTTCTATCATCCTTCTTTTTTAATCTTCCACCAGAAGAATCTAGTTACTTCTACTATTACCTTGGGGTGATACTATTCTTAATTCTACCGTATCTTTATATTGCTATTCGTATTAATATCCACGGTTTGTAACCTCCGTGTTATTATTGGGCTTTATATTTTCTCTTATATTTTAGAGCTCTTTGCTTTTTTATTATCCTCCCGACCTCTAGTAAAGCGAGTAACGGTCCAGAATTCGTAAGTATGGAATTTCGGATAAACATCATGTTCTAAAGAATGTATTAGCACGATCTTGATAGGTTATATTACCAGAATTCAGGAGAAAAGATATAACTATCAAGAAAATATGTTTTTGATATGTTTATAGATTAGGTAAAATGTAAGAGTTGTGTAACATGGCACATGATGACGTTATGATTTGTGAATCATCACGTTCCATTAGAAACTCAGCATGACTTACTGTAATATAATCACGTTGATCAAGTGTCATTATATTATACTAACGCATGCATCAGTTCCCAACACTACTTCAAAAGCATTCATAGTTTAACTTGAAAGTTTACAGAATATAGAAACTAACAGTTTCTTATATGATGTAACACTGGTAGTGCGAAGAGATAGATGATTTCAGACAAGAATATTTATGAAAATATCCTCAGAAATATTGAAGATATTTATGATGATATTTTGGAATTTCTAAGATCGAAGGTTGATGATGAAAAATTTTCCGCAAGATTTTAACATGACTTTGGAGCAAGATATTCTATAAAGATTTCAACAGATCCAGAATTACCTGGATTCTTTGATTATAGGGTTTGGTCCTTGTATTTTTCCTCGGTCTCTTTCATGGTTAGCTCAATCCGTTTTCCAGTTTCAACTTTTCTAAGCTTTTCCAACATACTATTTTTTTTTATCATCAAACTTCCGACAATTAAGGTCGTTTACGGTTGTCTACAGTTTCTGCTGCTTCATTCAGCTTTTTCAAAGTCCAATGCTTTGATTCGTAGGCTGGTGCTTTTCAGAATTTCAGAATGAAAGATCATAATTCTAAGCGATAAATGTTATACATATAACTGTTGATGTAGATATGCGGTGAGTTTTCAAAGTAAAGATTGCTGATTCCTGGTAATTGGTATGTCAGTTCTCGTTACAAGATGCGTATGAGTATATGATAGGGTTTCAATGAATAAATATAATGATTTATCAGAGAGATTTAAGCCGAGAAGCAACGAGGTTGCTGGTACGTCTGCTGGTAATATGGTGGAATATAAAAGGTTCTCTGGTAACAATAAAAGAGCACGTATATATATATCAAGGTTATAATAAGGTTGTTTCGAACGAAAAGTCGAAGTTGACTTGTTGGAGCTGTGGCAAAATTTGCTACTTTGAAAGGGATTACCAAGTTATTTTGGGTAATAATAATGGTAAGGAATTAGCACAGCTACGTGTTAAACGTTTACTCAGTTGCCGAGAGTTTCTCAGGTGCATAACTATATGTATCAATCTTTTCTTCCGTAGATGAAGTGCGGTTGGTCATCCTCTCGATTGAGGTGTTTTCAAGAATCATGAAAGTTTGAACGCAGATTGTAATCGTCAAGATACAAATGAGGTTCAAGATGAAATCAAGTGGCAAACTTGAAGAATTGTTTAGTTTCATATGTTATAATCAATATTTTAATTCATTTTAATTGTCCAATGTTGGTAGTCCTAAGTTGATAGTCCACAGTTAACAGTTCAATAATTCATATATAGTTTAATATATTATATTTGAATTAATTAATACGTGTCGTAACCCGTGTACATGTCTCAGACTCGATCACAACTCAAAGTATATATATTATTATAGAATCAACCTCAACCCTGTATAGCTAACTCGATCATTACTGCATATAGAGTGTCTATGGTTATTCCAAATAATATATATAGATGCGTCGATATGATATGTCAAAACCTTGTATACGTGTCCCGATATTTAAAGTGCGTAAAATAAATAACAGAAATTAAATGACGATAAATAAAATTGCGAGAATATAAATTGCGATAATTAAATTGCGATAGATATGTACTCGAATATATATATATATATATATATATATATATATATATATATATATATATATATATATATATATATATATATATTATTAGTGATATAATTTTTATATTAATAATTTATATATATTTCATTATTTAATTAAATGTATTCATTTTATATATTGAAAATAAATAAAAGTATTAATATGGTTAAGTTATGTAAATATATTTATATATATATATATATATATATATATATATATATATATATATATATATATATATCATTTGTTTGTTGAAACTAGTAATTTTAATAATACCAAAATAATATTTGTAATGATAAAATGATAATATTGATATTTCTTAATATTACTAATAGAATAATAACGTTAATAATTCTGTTAGTGATAAGTATAATAATATTAATAATAACAACAGTGATATTAATAATAGACTTAATAATTTATTTAAATTATAATTTAATCATTTTCGAAATAAAATTTGTATCTATAATTGATGTTATGCGAGGTGTATATAAAATAGCTTAAATTTTACTAGGAAATACTATTAAATACGATACAATTTTACACAAGATATTTATTTATTTAGAGAATGGATATACTTAAACCTTGCTACAACACTTATAGGCAGTGTACCTAATCTTACAGTAGTGTTGTTTTTAGTAAGTCCGGTTCGTTCCACAGGGAAAATCTTTTAATCAAAGCTTAACGCTATATTAGTTTAATTTATAAAAATACAAATATATAAGTAATATTATTATTATAAAGGGGGGTTTTTACCGTTTAATAACCGGTTTGTCGATTTTAAAACTTTAGTCGCAGTTAAAACCAAATGTAAAATATTAAATAAATAAAAGACTTAATTTAAAGCGTAAAGTAAATAACGATAATGAAATTGCGAATAATAAAAGTGCGATAAAATAAACTTGCGATAATTAAAAAGTACGATAATTAAAAGTGCAATTAAATACAATAACAATAAATAAAAATGCGATAATTAGAAGTGCAATTAAATATAAAATAAAGGAAATTAAATATGAAATAAAAGAATTATGCTTATTTAAACTTCTGTAATCATGATGTTTGACGTGTTGATTTTAGTTTTATGCCCATGGGTTAATTGTCCTTTGTCCTGGATTATTTAATATGTCCGTCTGGTTTTTGTCCATAACAGTCCATCAGTCATAAATATAAAGTGCGAGTGTCCTCGTCAAATTATCCTTATACCCGAAGTTAAATATTCCAACTAATTGGGGACTTAAACTGTAACAAGATTTTAATACTTTATTTAATAATTACACCAGGATGTCGGCTGAATGTAACCCAAGGTTTTAATACTTTGTTATCAATTACGCCAAGTGTCCTTGTACATAATTTCGCCCCTGTTTTAATAATTCTAGTGGCTATTAATCCATTCCCGTGTCCGGTTAAATGAACGATTATTCGTACATATAAATACCCCGCCCATCGTGTTCGATCGAGTGTAAATGGTTATTTATAGGGACGCCCAATTGTAAATCTTTATATTAACATTAACAAACTATCATTTAGTTAAACAAATATAAAGCCCATTAATAGCCCATAGTCTAATTTCCACAAGTGTCGTTCTTTTGTCCAAACCCCAATTATGGTACAAAGCCCAATTACCCAATTTTAATATTTTTAGCCCAACATCATGATTACTTCAGATTAAATAAGCATAATAATAACTTAGCTACGAGACATTAATGTAAAAAGGTTGAACATAACTTACAATGATTAAAAATAGCGTAGCGTTACACGGACAGAATTTCGACTTACACCCTTACAACATTCGCTAACATACCCTTATTATTAGAATTAAAATTAAAATTAAAATATAAAATATATATATATATATATATATATATATATATATATATATATATATATATATATATATTTACGTATATATTGAGAGAGAGATAGATTATGGATATATATTTTTGCGATCAAACTGCGTTTGCTTTTATAGGGATTTGAGTCCAGGTGAGCTCCGCGACTCGCGGCATTTTTGCTCTTCAAACTCCGCGAGTCGCGGAGTTTGAAATTCCAGCTCACTCCAATTTGGATCTTAGTCTGCCGACGGTTTATTATATAAATATAATATATATATAATATATATAATTAATTATATATTATATTATATTTATATACATAGTTAACTTGTAATTTTTAGTCCGTTGCGTCGAGCGTTGAGAGTTGACTCTAGTCCCGGTTCCGGATTTTCGAACGTCCTTGCGTACTATTTTATATCTTGTACTTTGCGTTTTGAATCTTGTACTCTTGTAATTTCGAGACGTTTCTTATCAATAATTGGAACCTCTTTGATTGTATTTTGTACTTTTGAGCTTTTTGGTCGTTTGCGTCTTCAATTCGTCGAATTTGTCTTTTGTCTTCACCTTTTATTATTTAAACGAATATCACTTTTAAATAGAACAATTGCAACTAAAAGCTTGTCTTTCTTGAGGAATAATGCTATGAAATATATGTTCGTTTTTAGCATTATCAAATATTCCCACACTTGAGCGTTGCTTGTCCTCAAGTAATATAGTCTTGAAATACTAGAATCACTTCTTTATTCTTCACACTTTGTACATCAGTGATTTCTATACGGCGGTATAAACAATGGTAGTAACGATATGGTTTACAGTCCCACATGACTATAAAATTTAGATCCATTAAGGAAATTGGATCTTTATGAAAACATTTGATCTTTTGAAAATTTTAATCTAGCTTTTACCCTAGATAAGTTTTCCGGAATAACCCTTCACCGGTGTTTGCAAAATACTTTTGTGGGTTTGGTGGGTTTCAGATTTGAAAATTTTAGCTCAAAACTTGCGGTTTTGTGTCACCCACTTGCTAACCTTGTATTAGAAAAGTAACACGTCCAGTATACTTGCTCCGTATATTACCTTTCGATAAACTACCGCCCGGTTGTAAAGGAAAGCGTTGAACAAGCAACTGTTAAGACAATGTCCCCTGAAATGCTTTTAATTATGGTATATAACGTGTCGGATGCAATTACTATCCTTTGTAGGAGCAATAGTAAAGCTCACCCTTATAATTTGTCGGTCTGGCACAAGGTCCTGTCTTTAACCATGCTATGCAACCACCGTTCTTACGGTTGACACCCGATTTGGTTCAGGTGACCTAATGAATTCCAGGTGAATTCCTAGGATTTTACGTTCAATGGTAATGAACGCATTGAAAATGGGTTTTCAGAAAATAAATCGGTTTGTAATTTTGATCAAAATATTTTCTCGTTCAAGCTCGAGTTTAGATATCATTGAATTCCATGAGTTTGTAATTCTCAATCTTTAAGGTCAATCTCTAGGATTGAGTAATATCAGTCTTAAAAGCTGATTTTTAATCTTTAAGGGGATTATCCTTTCTGGGGATCTGATTCATTAGTCTTATCCAGCTAATTTGCACGGTGCCCCCCCATTTTACGAGATAAATCCTTCTCATGGTTAGGATAAATTTGACCACTTGACGACCCTGTTTTATGCTGAGGTCCGTGGATTTCCTGCTGATTTTAGTGATGACTTTTCTAGATTTTTTGTCAACCTACAGCTAGTCTGGGCGACAACTTCCTGACCTAAATCAAGAAGCGCGTTTCTTTTTCGGAAGACTTTACTTCCTTTTAATGATGGAATTGATTCATCGTGTAGATCCATCTCTTCTTTTCTTTCATCGGGTAAAACAGTTTAGTTTAGTCCAAAGCAAAAGTATTTTCAGTTATTTGTTACAGAAATATGTGACATATGTTTAAAATATCTTGGTAAATTTTCCCACACTTGGCTTTTATTTTCCTTTTTATTGTCCTCTATTCCATTTTAAATGAATTTTAACATTTTGGTTTGTTTCTCAATTTATGTCCTTTCCGAGGTAACAATAATTTCGGTGTTAAAACCTAGTTTTATCGTTCATAAATATGTATAAACATGATTTTGAGTTCATTTAATTGAAAATTTTGAAAAATTTTACTAGAATTGGGTAGTCAGTATATAAGACTAGGGCTGTTCTTTATTATCAGAGAGCACTAGATTCTAATACAACTACTACTTTACTAGTATTTCTAATGGTAACCAAGTGTATAAAGTAAAAATTTTAAAATCCGAAAGAATTTAACCCCTTCCCACACTTAAGATCTTGTAATGCCCTCATTTGCAAGAAATCAGTAACAATTTAAATTATTGAGGGTGATTAGCGTAGAAATGATTAAATTTTACCAAAGTTTCCAAACATATTGTTGTTTGTGTTGAATGATAAATTGTGCACATCATTTGTTCATTCCGTCTTGTTGTTATTTCACATATATTTTGCATCTTGCCGTCAAAATTAGTTGCTTTTGCTGGACTTAATGCCAGTATTTGAAAATGCGTTGTTTTACCCTGTTGTGTACATAAGATAAACTGCAAACATATATACATATTTTTGAAGTTTGGTATATTATCCCACATTCAAAAATTATTAAAATCTAATAAAAAAATTAGAAAATTATAAAAACTATTACAATATTAACATAAGTATTAAATGTATCAACATTACAAATAATAAAATAAATAAAACTAAGTAGACTAGGGATGATACTGATACCAGTAGGGGTTCCATGCATAACCATATGTGTTATAAAATGCTTCGGCTGGGTTATACGTAGGATACGGTAGTTGGATCTCTATAGACCAGAGAGGAAATACGGGCGATGGAGTAGGAATATAGTTTCTACCTACATGTTGGAAATGAGCTATGATTTGGTTTTGATGAACTTGCCAATCTTCAAATGCTCGATGTCTAGCATTTTCATACTCTTGTGAAGCTATAAACCTTTGCATTTCTGTCATTTCATTTCCTCCTCCCACATTACCTGGCTGTTGGTTTCTCTCAACCTGTGGATGTCTACCATGGTATTGTACTGCGGCGTTATTTCGTCTCTTCAAAACCTTCGCACCATGGTATACATTTAAACCTATTGTATCGCGGGGTTCTGGTTCTTCGACTAATAATCCCCCCGACTTATATCCACACCGAGATATTCAGCAATCAAAGTAATAAATATACCACCTCCTATTATGCTATGCGGTCTCATCCACCTAACCATAGCTGATAAATAATAACCCACACAATAAGGTATACTTACAGCGCTTTGTGGGTCTCGAATACACATGTGGTAAAACAAATCCTGTTCATTTACCTTTTCCTTGTTCTTACCTCGTTGTGTAATCGAATTGGCTAAAAACCTATGAATTACTCTTAACTCTGCTCTATCTATATCCAAATAAGAGTAATTTCCCCCTTTATATCGGTGATGGCTAGTCATTTGACTCCATACACCATGCGTATCAAAATTTTCGTCTATCTTTCTACCATTTAGTATCAACCATCTACAATCGGCAGATGCTAACTCCTCAGGCGTATATATACGTAAAGCCTGAGCCATGTCTAGTAAAGACATGTGGTGCATCGAACCTCCTAACAAAAATCTAATAAAAGTTCGATCGGTTAAACTAACTACCCGATCATTTATTTCTATACTACACAATAATTCTTCACACCATACTTTATATACAGGTCTACGCATGTTGAATAAACGTACCCAATCGTTAAAAGTAGAATTACCATACCTCTGTGTAAGTAATTCCCTAATTGGCTCGGCCAATTCTACAGCTTCTAACGGTCCCCATTCTATGACCCTAGGTACTTCAACAACTTTAGAATGAAGAGTATGCAAGCCCCTTTGGTATTTTGGATAATCTATCCAACGTCTGTCAAATCTCAAGTTCGGGTGCAAATCTTCCAAGTGCATATCTGAAAATGTCATGACCGGATGAGGTATATCTTGTTTGTAGTAGTTATCCACCTCCTGTTGTTCCGTATTCTCAGTAGGAGCATTGCGAGCTTGGGATGAAGATTCACCCCTTTCAGTCTGCAAAACACATCAAACATAATTTTTGTGCATCCAAATATGCATTAGTGTCAGCAAAATCATCAATCAAAATAATTACAATGACATGTTCAATTTATATCAAACATAAGCTCATTTTCATATTTTTATCAAATCTACACTTTTTCAAATAAGCATATACGAAAATGTTCACCAAGTTCATAAGCATTCAACTCAAATAACATGTCAAAATAATCATTACTAGCAATTAAACAAGTTTCAAATGGCATTATCTCTCAAAAATCAAGTTCATGAATTTTAGACTTGAAAAAGTCCACTTTAATTCTCAAAATCATGTTTAGGCTCAAGGTTTGGATCATTTAACTACCTAAACATGTTACACTACTTAATTTAGCAATAATTCATGAAAAAAATTGGCCATAACCTGTTTATATCAAAAAGCCCCAAATTTGCTCAAGAACACAAACCCTAGATTACTCAAAATTTGAGTTTAAGGCTTCTAATCATGTTAAATAGCATCAATCTAGGTTATACAAGCATAATACACAAGCAATTTAAGCATAATTACACTAAAAAGCATCAAAATCGAATTGGGTAAAAAAAATTGCTCAAGAACACTAATTTTCGGATTAAATGGTGTTTAGGTGTAGAAATTTACCGTTTTTCTTGAGTAATTCCTTGATAGCATCCTTCTCAACATGATTTTAGTAAAAGATTTGATGATTTTTGGTGAAAAAATTCGATTTTTGTGTGATTTTTCGGGTGTTTTTCGCAGTTTATGTGGGAGTTGTGTGTGCAGACTGACCTGTTCGGCCCCTTTTATTTTTTTTCTGTATTTTACATCCTCCGCGAGTCGTGGCGTTTGGCCTTTCCAAATACCGCGAGTCGCGGTGTTTGTTTTTTTTTTTTTAATAAACCTTAACTTATAAAAAAAATATAAAATAAATTTAAAATTTTGTTTTCCTTTGTTTTAGGACGAGGTCGTTTCGGATCGATGTCCTAGTCCGTCCCTCGACAAAATTTTAAAATTTGTCTTTTTGTAGCGATTGTTTTAAAAGCTAAGATTTTTGGGTTTTTTTTTTTTTTTGTGTTTTTGGCATACTTTAATTCAATAAGATTAAAAATAATGATAATAAAAGTTCTCGTCCCTCCCTCGGGTAAAGCAATTTCGGTTCAAAGACCTAGTCTTCAACTTACGACGAATTTTAAAAATCATATTTTTAACTTAGCGAAATAAAGAAAATTTTTGTTTTTAAATTCACGCCAAACTTAAATTAAAAATGCATAAAATTAAAAATTCATATTTTAAAAATTAAAAATTCACACCAAACTTAATTTAAAAATTCATATTATAAATTCACACCAAACTTATATTATAGTTTTGTTGTTATACATACAAACTTAAAAATATTAATTTTTCAAATATTTACAATTTTAAATATATTAATTTTAAAAATTGCACAATATTAATTTAAGATTTTATATTAATTTTAAAACATGGTAAAAATAAAATTAAAAATCTTTTTGGCTTTTATCCCACTTTTATCAATCAAATATTATCAAAAACACGCGCCCCTCTTTTCGGTAAAGTAATTTCGGTTCCATGACCTAATTTAACTCATGACGAATTTTTGAAATATTTTGGGTTGATTGATTAAAGATATTTATACCTTTAGAATAAACGTTAAATTTCGCAGTGATATAATAAATTTTTGTATGATATCAATAATTTCGGTCGCCAAACATAATTTTATTCAATACCAATTTAATACTTTATAGCGAATAAATTAGCGTTTATTATCAAAAGGTTAAAAATAAAAATAAAAAATAAAAACTGTACAGACTTACCTGTGAGATAGTATTCTTAGTGATACGATCTATCCCACTCATAAGATAGTTGATTTAATTGGTTTTCCATAGCTACATAGGCGTAACCTCGAGCATTCAGTGTTTTTTCTTCTAAACATATGAACGGTCCGTCTCTGCATAAAGTAACAAATTCGGTGTTTGAATAGGTTTGATTATTTGAACATTTACCTCCATGTGACCATTTTCCGTATTTGTGACATTTTTCAAGGTGTCGTGCTCTTCTTTTCGCTGCGGATTTTGATTTTCTTTTACCAAATTGTAACTTATTATCTTCGCATCTGGATTCTTTTCTTACTCCGTCCAATCTTTCTCTGATTACTGATACTATTTCACTCAAAAGTGTGTCATTATTACGTTTAGTGATCAAAGCGTGTAGCATTAGACCATGGTTTAGTTCGCAGGAAGTCTTCATTTCGTAAAAACCTAAAAAAAATAAAAATTCAGAATGGGGGGAGAAGACTAGTTCTTTAGGGTCTGCTAGGGAAAGACCATTCGGGTTCCATTTTCGAGAACTACACGAAAACAGACAATCTAACTCTAACAGAAATACATAAAATCCTTAAAAGACTTGATTCTCCCCACACTTAGTTAGCTGTGGTATCGAAATTGTGATTAACTTCGTTGTCGATTTCCATCGGACTATCTATGTAATGTTTAACTCTGCGACCATTAACTTTAAATTCAATTCCATTTGAATTTATTAACTCTACTGTTCCATATGGGAAAACTCTTTTGACTATGAATGGTCCAGACCATCTTGATTTCAATTTTCCAGGAAATAGTTTGAATCGTGAATTGAAAAGAAGAACTCTGTCTCCTTCTTTGAATTCTTTTGAACTTCTGATTCTTTTATCATGCCATTTCTTCATTCTTTCCTTATATATCAACGAATTTTCGTATGCATCTTGTCTTAATTCTTCTAATTCATTTAATTGACTTAACCGTAGACATCCAGCTTCATGTAAATCAAGATTACATGTCTTCAAAGCCCAAAATGCTTTGTGTTCAATTTCTACTGGAAGATGACATGCTTTTCCATAAATAAGTCTAAAAGGTGTGGTTCCAATTGGAGTTTTGTAGGCTGTTCTAAAAGCCCAGAGTGCATCCTCCAATTTAATGGACCATTCCTTCGGATTTGATCCTACGGTTTTTTCTAGAATACGTTTTAAAGCTCGGTTGGTATTTTCAACTTGTCCACTTGTTTGTGGATGATATGCGGTGGAGATTTTATGAGTTACTCCATATCTTTTGAGAACTTTCTCAAGTTGATTATTACATAAATGAGTTCCCCGATCACTTATTAAAGCTTTCGGTGTTCCAAACCTTGCAAAAAGACGTTTTAAAAAGTTGACTACAACTCGTGCATCGTTAGTTGGGAGAGCTTGTGCTTCCGCCCATTTAGATACATAATCAATGGCTACGAGAATATAGAGATTATTATGAGATTTTGGAAATGGACCCATAAAGTCAATACCCCAAATGTCAAATACTTCGCATACTTGAATAACATTTTGTGGCATTTCATCACGTTGACTTATTTTTCCGGCCCTTTGACAAGCATCACAGGATTTGCAAAGAAGGTGTGCGTCTTTGTAAATTGTAGGCCAATAGAATCCAGCATCATAAACTTTTCTTGCTGTTAGTTGAGGCCCATAATGCCCTCCTGTTGGTCCTGTGTGACAATGGTTTAAAATTTTACTAGCTTCATCTCCGAATACACATCAGCGTATTATTCCATCTGGACAACTTTTAAATAGATGTGGATCTTCCCAGAAATAGTGTTTTATATCACTGAAGAATTTCTTTCGTTTTTGGTACGATAATCCTTTTTCAAGGAATCTACATACTAAATAGTTTGCATAGTCTGCAAACCATGGAATTTCATTATAATCTATCTTCAATAGATATTCATCAGGAAAGTTGTCTTGTATGGCCGATTCATTTAGAACTTCTAATTCAGGATTTTCAAGACGAGAAAGATGATCAGCGGCGAGATTTTCTGCTCCTCTTTTATCTCGGATTTCAATATCGAACTCTTGTAAGAGTAAGATCCAACGGATTAATCTTGGTTTAGCATCTTGTTTCGAAAATAGGTATCTAAGAGCAGAATGGTCGGTATAGACCACCGTTTTAGCTAGAACGAGATATGATCGAAATTTGTCAAAAGCAAAGACAATAGCAAGGAGTTCTTTTTCAGTAGTTGTATAGTTCGTTTGTGCTCCTTGTAACGTCTTACTAGCATAATATATAGGTTGAAATCATTTTTCAATCCTTTGTCCTAAAACGGCTCCCATTGCAAAATCACTTGTATCGCACATTAGTTCAAACGGTAGATTCCAATTTGGTGTTATCATGATCGGCGCATTAGTAAGTTTCTCTTTAAGAATATTAAAAGATTTGATACATTCATCTGAAAAGATGAATGGAGCATCCTTTTCTAGGAGTTTATTCATAGGAGTGGCAATTTTAGAAAAGTCTTTTATGAAATGTCGGTAAAAACCGGCATGCCCTAGAAAACTCCTAACTCCTCTAACATTGGTGGGATGTGGAAGTTTACTAATTACATCTACTTTAGCTCTATCCACTTCAATTCCTTCTTTTGAAATTTTATGACCAAGAACGATGCCTTCTTTAACCATGAAATGGCATTTCTCCCAATTAAGTACTAGATTTGATTGTTCGCATCTAATAAGCATTCGTTCCAGATTAACTAGACATGATTCAAATGTATCACCGAAGACTGAAAAGTCATCCATGAAAACTTCCATGCATTCTTCTATCATGTCGTGAAAAATCGCCATCATGCACCTTTGAAAGGTTGCAGGGGCGTTGCAAAGTCCAAATGGCATGCGTTTGTAAGCAAAAGTACCATAAGGGCACGCGAATGTGGTTTTCTCTTTATCTTCGGGTGCTATTGGAATTTGAAAATATCCGGAAAATCCATCTAGAAAACATTAGTAACTGTTTCTGGCTAATCTTTCCAATATTTGATCAATAAAAGGTAAGGGAAAGTGATCTTTTCTGGTGGCGTCATTTAATTTTCTATAATCAATACATACACGCCATCCTGTTACAGTCCTAGTAGGAATAAGCTCATTTTTTTCATTTGTAATGACAGTCATGCCACCCTTCTTAGGCACGCATTGAACTGGGCTTACCCATGGACTATCAGAAATTGGATAAATTAAACCTGCATCTAGCAGTTTAATAATTTCTTTTTTTACTACATCTTGCATATTCGGATTTAGTCTTAGTTGGCGTTGCACATACGTTTTATGACCTTCTTCCATAAGGATTTTATGTGTGCAATACGAAGGACTTATTCCTTTAATATCATGAATCTTCCATGCAATGGCTGGTTTATGAGCTTTCAACACAGAAATGAGTTGTGATTTCTCATTTTTAGTAAGAGAAGACGATATTATTACAGGTAATTCAGATTTACCATGTAAATAAGCGTATTCCAAATGGTTTGGAAGTGGCTTTAACACTAATTTCCGAGGTTCTTCTATCGATGATTTATATCGATATCTGTCTTCTTCTTTTAGCATTTGAATTTCTTCTGTTGTTGGTTCATATCCATTAGCTATAAGTGTAGCTAACATTTCAGCTTCATCAATTTGTTCAGTTCCTTCTCCTAAAGAACATTCTCCTGTTCCTTGTAATTCTGAAAATTCTTCTAACAATTCTGCATGTGAATCTATAGTTTGAATATAATAACATGTATCATCTGCAGATTGCGGTTGTTGCATTGCTCTATCAACTGAAAAGGTAACACTCTCGTCCTCTATACTTAGGGTCAGTTTCTTACCGAACACGTCTATCATTGCTTTAGTCGTGTTTAAGAATGGTCTTCCTAATATGAGAGGAACTTGAGAATCTTCTTCCATGTCCAGAACAACAAAATCTACTGAAAATACTAAAGTACCAACTTTAACTAGCATGTTCTCCATTATCCCTCTAGGATATTTTATTGATCGATCGGCTAGTTGTATACTTATTCTTGTTGGTTTCAATTCTCCAAGGTCTAGTTTAGCGTATAATGAATACGGCATTAAATTTATACTAGCACCTAAGTCTGCCAATGCTTCTATTGAACTAAGACTACCCAGAAAACATGGAATTGTGAAACTTCCTGGATCAGATAATTTTTCTGGTATCTTATTCAACAGCACTGCTGAATAATTAGCGTTCATAGTAACAGCCGAGAGTTCTTCCATTTTCTTTCTATTCGTGATCAGATCTTTCAAGAATTTAGCATATCTAGGCATTCCTGAAATCACATCAATGAAAGGAAGATTTACATTTATCTGTTTAAACATATCCAAGAATTTGGATTGCTCGGCTTCAAGTTTCTCTTTCTTCATTTTACTCGGGTAAGGAAGTGGTGGTTGTTATGGTTTAACATAAGGTTTAGCCTTAACTGTGTTATCTTCATTAACCTTTTCAACTACCGGTTCTTTTTCCTTATCTTGATCAGGTTGTGGTTCTTGTGGAGTAGGAATAGCTTCATTAGAAGTTACAGGTATTTCAGGTGGTTTAAGTGTTGTACCACTTCTTGTGGTAATGGCTTTAGCTGTTTCATTCCGGGGGTTAGCATTTGTATCACTAGGTAAACTTCCCGGTTTTCTTTCACCTATTAACCTTGCTAGGTTACTTACTTCTTGTTCCAAGTTTTGAATAGAAGCTTGTTGATTTCTAAATGCTTGAGCATTTTGTTCATTAGTTTGTTTCTGAGATGTGAAAAACTGCGTTTGAGTTTCAACTAGCTTCGTCATCATATCTTCTAAATTCGGCTTTTTATCATCGGTTTGTGGTGGTTTGTTTTGAAAATTAGGTCTTTGCTGGTTGTAAGTATTGTTGGATACTTGTTGATTGCTAGGACCTTGTTGGTTGTTGTATGGAATATTTCGGTTATAATTCTGATTTTGATTATAGATCGGTCTTGGCGGTTGATAATTATTCTGATAATTATTTCCAGGCCTTTGGTTTAGATATGAAACATTCTCTATTTGTTCCATTGTTAATTCAATACTGAGATAATCTTTTGTCAAATGTGGTCCTCCACACTGCTCACAACTAATTCGTATTGAGTGGATATCTTTAGTCATCTTTTCCATTCGTCTCTTCACAGCATCTATCTTTGCGGAAATGGAATCTAAGTCATGGCTAGAATCGGTTCTAGCTGCTTTAGATGATCTAACGATATCTTTTTATTGGTGCCACTCATGTGAGTGGGAAGCAGTGTTATCAATAATTTTGTAAGCATCAGTTTCTGTTTTCTTCATAATGGAACCACCAGCTGCTATATCGATGTCTTTCCTTGTAGTGATGTCGCATCCTTGGTAGAAAATTTGTACTATTTGACAGGTGTCTAAACCATGTTGCGGACATCCTCTTAATAACTTTCCAAATCTTATCCACGCCTCATATAGAGTTTCGTTTGGTTTCTGTGTGAACGTAACAATTTCTCCTTGAAGTCTTACGGCTTTAGATGCCGGAAAGAATTGTCTAAGAAAATTTTCAACTAAAACGTCCCATGTATCAATCGCCCCTTCAGGTAACGATTCCAACCAATCTTTGGCTTCTCCCTTTAAAGTCCAGGGAAATAACATGAGATATATCTGTTCATCCTCAACTTCTCTTATTTTAAATAGTGTCCAGATCCTGTTAAAGGTACGAAGATGTTCATTTGGATCTTCCTTCGGCGCACCACTAAATTGGCATTGATTAGTCACCATATGTAGAATTTGTCCTTTGATTTCATAATCTGGCGCATTAATGTCTGGATGAGTAATTGCGTGACCTTGGCCAGTGCGTTTAGCTCTCATTCGGTCTTCCATACTTAAAGGTTCCAGATTCTCCATAATTGAATTTGTTGAATCGGAATCACTAGAGGATTCTGATTTAATGGTTCGTTCCTCAACAATCTTTGTTTGAATGATTGGTGGTTCCGGAGGAAAAATTAATGGTTCAGGATCTACGAATCGTCCCTGAATATTCTCCGGATTCTCAATTATGAGGTCGGATTCAAAAAATGGATTATCGGAAATTTGACTTGGAGTACTTGGTTGACTGGATGACGATTCTAAAGAAAAATCAACGGCGGTAATATTAGCTAGATGTCTTGATCTAGTTACAGGTGGTGAACGTACAAAAGGTGGTGAATGTCTTGCTCGGTGCATTCACTGAATATCCTATTAGTTTTTAAAAGGAAAGAAAAATTATATAAGTTATCCAATCAATAGACTTTTCTGATTTTGCCCACGTTTCGAATAGCTAAAAGATACAGCAGAGGGGCAGGATTCGTTTGGTCTCAATATAATTGAGGACTGTTTGGCTCCAATAACCCGGTCCACGTACAAATCCAACTATTACTACGAACCAGAAAATTTTGATGTCTATCAATTTAACCACTTAAAATAAATTTTCGTAATTTTAAGAAATTTAGATAAGAAGTAGAAAAAAAATCTATGTCCTAAAACTAGAATAGCGAGAAATAAGAAAGAAAAAGAGCGCGTCGAGAAATAAGGAAGAAAAAGAAAAGAGTTGAAAAATAAAAGGCGTCGAAAAATAAGAAAGAAAAAAAGTGACTTATAAAACTTTAAAACACTCGACTAACCCAACCTTATTACTACCACTAACTTAAAATTATAATCGCAAATTGAGATTACTAATTGGAATGATAATTGATACATAGGTAAAAGGTGTCTAAAAATATTAAAACTTACAAGTAAAACTATATCCAAATGGAAATGACTTAAAAAAGTACTAAAACTTAAAAAGACGTCGCAAAATTCTAAAGCACTTTAATCTTAGTCTAAAGAAAAAGCACTTAAGGGATTTTACGGCAAAGCCAAAAAATCTAGAAGTAAAAATAACTATGGCAAAAACTAAGTTTAAAACTAAAAACGAGCGAAAAATACAAAAATTACGCTAAAACAATTAAAAAGGGACAAAATATAAAAATATACTAAAAGTTGTAAAAAGTAAAATTTTTATAAAAATATTATTTTTATATTATTTATTTTATAAAACTATTAATTTTGTAATTTAAATAATCTAAATAAACTAAAATACAAATTAAATAAAAAGTAAAACTAAATAATATTAAAATCTAAACCTAATTAGGGTTTAAAATTAATTATAATTAATAATTATCCGTAATTAATGCGAATTAGGGCTTCTGTGTGGCCCGTGTCAGACGGCTCCGCGAGTCGCGGTGCCTCGTGGCTACAAACGCCGCAAGTCGTTGGGTTTGGAATTTCAGTTGACAGGCTGATTTAAATTCGACGTTTTACTTTTTATTTTTATTTTTTTATTTTCTGTTTAAATATTTAAATAAAATATTTATAAAAACTAAATAAAAACTTATGTTTTAAAAATTAAAATAAAAATAGAAATACTTTATAATAAAAATCTTAAAACTAGATTTATATATTAATTTTTTATTTATTTTTCGGTTTTTAATTTTATGTTCTAAATAAACACAAAATATTTAAATAAAACTTATATTTTTATAAAATAAAAATAAAGAAACTTTATAAAACTTAAATATTTAATAAACTCTTAAATATATTTATATTTTTGTTTTTCTTTTCTATGTTTTCGAATATTTAAAACGTATTTTTACAAAAATGTATTTTTATAAAAGTAAACTAAAAATAAAAATCTTTTTTTTTATAATTAGCGTTGCGCTTCCGGCTTTTAAGATAGATTATTCCCCGGCAGCGGCGCCAAAAATACTTGATGTTATGCGAGGTGTATATAAAATAGCTTAAATTTTACTAGGAAATACTATTAAATACGATACAATTTTACACAAGATATTTATTTATTTAGAGAATGGATATACTTAAACCTTGCTACAACACTTATAGGCAGTGTACCTAATAGTACAGTAGTGTAGTTTTTAGTAAGTCCGGTTCGTTCTACAGGGAAAATCTTTTAATCAAAGCTTAATGCTATATTAGTTTAATTTATAAAAATACAAATATATAAGTAATATTATTATTATAAAGGGGAGTTTTTACCGTTTAATGACCGGTTTGTCAATTTTAAAACTTTAGTCGCAGTTAAAACCAAATGTAAAATATTAAATAAATAAAAGACTTAATTTAAAGCGTAAAGTAAATAACGATAATGAAATTGCGAATAATAAAAGTGCGATAAAATAAACTTGCGATAATTAAAAAGTACGATAATTAAAAGTGCAATTAAATACAATAACAATAAATAAAAATGCGATAATTAGAAGTGCAATTAAATATAAAATAAAGGAAATTAAATATGAAATAAAAGAATTATGCTTATTTAAACTTCCGTAATCATGATGTTTGACGTGTTGATTTTAGTTTTATGCCCAAGGGTTAATTGTTCTTTGTCCTGGATTATTTAATATGTCCGTCTGGTTTTTTTCCATAACAGTCCATCAGTCATAAATAAAGTGCGAGTGTCCTCGTCAAATTATCCTTATACCCGAAGTTAAATATTCCAACTAATTGGGGACTTAAACTGTAACAAGATTTTAATACTTTGTTTAATAATTACACCAGGATGTCGACTGAATATAACCCAAGGTTTTAATACTTTGTTATCAATTACGCCAAGTGTCCTTGTACATAATTTCACCCCTGTTTTAATAATTCTAGTGGCTATTAATCCATTCCCGTGTCCGGTTAAATGAACGATTATTCGTACATATAAATACCCAGCCCATCGTGTCCGATCGAGTGTAAATGGTTATTTATAGGGACGTCCAATTGTAAATCTTTATATTAACATTAACAAACTATCATTTAGTTAAACAAATATAAAGCCCATTAAAAGCCCATAGTCTAATTTCCACAAGTGTCGTTCTTTTGTCCAAACCCCAATTATGGTACAAAGCCCAATTACCCAATTTTAATATTTTTAGCCCAACATCATGATTACTTCGGATTAAATAAGCATAATAATAACTTAGCTACGAGACATTAATGTAAAAAGGTTGAACATAACTTACAATGATCAAAAATAGCGTAGCGTTACACGGACAGAATTTCGACTTACACCCTTACAACATTCGCTAACATACCCTTATTATTAGAATTAGAATTAAAATTAAAATTAAAATATAAATTATATATATATATATATATATATATATATATTTACGTATATATTGAGAGAGAGATAGATTATGGATATATATTTTTGCGATCAAACTGCGTTTGCTTTTATAGGGATTTGAGTCCAGGTGAGCTCCGCGACTCGCGGCATTTTTGCTCTTCAAACTCCGCGAGTCGCGGAGTTTGAAATTCCAGCTCACTCCAATTTGGATCTTAGTCTGCCGACGGTTTATTATATAAATATAATATATATATAATTTATATAATTAATTATATATTGTATTATATTTATATACATAGTTAACTTGTAATTTTTAGTCCGTTGCGTCGAGCGTTGAGAGTTGACTCTAGTCCCGATTCCAGATTTTCGAACGTCCTTGCGTACTATTTTATATCTTGTACTTTGCGTTTTGAATCTTGTACTCTTGTAATTTCGAGACGTTTCTTATCAATAATTGGAACCTCTTTGATTGTATTTTGTACTTTTGAGCTTTTTGGTCGTTTGCGTCTTCAATTCGTCGAATCTGTCTTTTGTCTTCACCTTTTATTATTTAAATGAATATCACTTTTAAATAGAATAATTGCAACTAAAAGCTTGTCGTTCTTGAGGAATAATGCTATGAAATATATGTTCGTTTTTAGCATTATCAATAATCTTAATATTTATAATTCTAGTAATAATAATAAAATAATAAAAATGATAATATTAATTGTTTTCATAATAATATCGGTATTCCTAATCTTTTATATACATATACTTCTATGCATCGTGTTAATATTTTTATAGCCTTTTATATACATATGGTCATCATAACATAGTAAATTTCATTTCTTTTTAAACAAATATCATTATATTATTATTAAGGTTACGATTTATAATAATATTAACAGCAATATTAATAGCAACAACAACAACAACAACAACAACAATAATAATAATAATAATAATAATAATAATAATAATAATAATAATAATAATACTAAGTAAAATAAGAGTGTATACCCTCTAAGAAGCTTTTCTAAAAAAAATACCCCAGACAAGGCTCGAACCCAAGACCTCTCTTTCAACAGACACCCTCCTAAACCAATGCCCTGCTTATCATTTTCTATTGTAATCACTATTAGAAATTCTTTTAACTCGTCCCAGTTTAATCATAGCCCAACAACAAACAATTACGGCCCAACATAGGAAACATCACTCGGCCCCACTCAGACTGGATTCGTGACCCAACAGCAATTCCAGCCCAATAACAAAAGAAAACATGGCCAAACTATGTTTTAAATAAGTTAATCGATGGATTAGTGGGTGTATGTACTGTGGTTTGACCGGGAACAGAAACAACAAACGTGTCATCATCTTTCATCACTATTCATCATCGTGACATTCCATTTAACATCATCATCTTCGTATGTACACCATCCCATCATCAGGATCATCATCGGATCATATCATCATCATGATCATATCATCATCATATATCATCATCATCATCATTATCGTAGTCTCCTCGTTACACCATCATCTTCTCGATCATTATTTTAACCTCCGTACCCTTCATAATCTATCATCAATATCCATTATCATCATTATTTAGATCATCATCATCATTTTAATCATCTTCTTCGTACTAGTAACAGGAATCTAGCCGGAATAGTAGTAGTAAAAAAATAAATATAATTTTGTGATGTGAGTGTGGTTCACCATCATCTCATCGTGGGTTCGTGTATTTTCAAACAGAGAAACAGAAACATCATTTAATGCTTTAATGGTATAGCTGGTGCATGTCGATTATAAACAGCAGCATTAGCAGCTGAAACAGTGAAGAAGAAATAAAATATATATAATAATACAGTCGCAGGTGTGTGGGATGGTGACGTTTAGGGTTCCGGCCAAAACAAACGTAGTTGACGGTGGTTGATAGTTATAGTATACAGAACAGTGACGGCAGCTGCAACCATGCCACTGTTCGTGCAGTTTGGATGTTTGTTGGATTTGTGGTTTTAGATGATGGCGTATAATATTTTGAAAGGAATAATAAAAAACGGAATAGGTGGGTGTTGTTTGTTTCTTGGCTTGACTCGAACAGTAACATCAAAGTACCCCTGCAGTTTACAATGGTTTCATGGTTGTAATAAAAATAATATACACAATCATGGTGTGAAATGGTTGACGAGTATAATAAGGAAGGTGGTATGGGTTTTCACTTTGAATAAAACTGGATATAGTTTGGTCAAGTGGTATGATAAAGTGATGGTTTAAATGGGTGGAGGAAAGTGTTAGTTGATTTCTATCTATCTATCTGTATCTTTGAATATATATATATATATATATATATATATATATATATATATATATATATATATATATATATATATATATATAAAGAGAATGAGGTAGTTTAAAAGCATGTGTGTAAATAATATACAAATATATAATTGATTAGGTGAAGAAATTAAACATAAAACAAACACAGTAAAACAATGGGTTCCAAAAAATAATATAAATAATGTAATAGAATACTAATAATAATTTATAATATTAATATAATAATATTTATAATTCCTTAGTGGTAAGGAAATGGAATCAAGCACATCACAGTTTGATCTCCCGTGACATATAATTGTAAATATCCTACCGACAGTTTTTACGGACTGTGTATCATCTACTATTTGAAATCAGTGGCGGATAAAAGTCTTCAGAAAAATCTCAAAATTTTAGATTAACTATATTTATTTATTTTGGTCATTATGGTATAAAATTCGATCATTAATTATTAAATAAATTTTTACATCAATTATTCACTCCCAACCCTAAGTAAAATATAAAAAGTTTTAGAATTTAACGAATAGTTCCCAAATATATTTTTGATAAGCCTATAATTTATAAAACTCATTTTTGGATCACCGTTTATTTTAAAATCACATATAAGTTTGAATTTAACTTGCTTAATATCGATCGACTGACAAACGAGTGTTATTATCGTTTACTAAATAAATTCGAAACCTTATAAATATACATTCAATATACCTTATATATATATATATATATATATATATATATATATATATATATATATATATATATATATATATATATATATAGATTTATTTTAATATCATATATTATTTTATTTACATAGTTAATTAACTCATATAATATTTTAATTTATAATTATAATAATTAATATATATATATATATATATATATATATATATACACATAATAGTTCGTGAATCGTCAGAAATAATCGAAGGGTAATTGATTACATGAACACAGTTCAAAGTTTTTGAAACATCAACATTACAGACTTTGCTTATCGTGTCGAAACTATATAAAGATTAAGTTTAAATTTGGTCGGAAATTTTCGGGTCGTCACAGTACCTACCCGTTAAAGAAATTTCGTCCCGAAATTTGAGTGAGGTGGTCATGGTTAACAATAAAAATATTTTCATGACGTATATGAGTTGTTAAATAGAGTTTTATCATCATTGAGTACTATGGATAAGACAATTCGATTTTTGTGAAGAGTACGAGTGAAGCTATCACGAAAGAGTGAAATGAGTAAATGTAAATTCGTTTTAACCGGTGACGTAGTCATGGTTGAATTTAAAAAAATAAGGTGCGTCTTAGCTTTTGACGTTGTCTTGGTTGAATTCTGGAATTCAAGGGATTTAAAGAAAATCTTTGAAATCTAAAAGATTTGATTCTTCGGCAAATCAGGAATTTAGGATCTCTCTACTTAAATGCGAAGATTTGCCTTGTGTAAGACACAAATATTTATTGTACATAATGTATTCATGGTGTACGATGCGTATATGAAGTGTACGAAGCATGTACGTGTTGCTTGCTCGAATGTCGAAGAAAACTGGACGTTGTTTGAGGTACAAAGTGTGTACGTATCTTCTCAACCCCAAATAAAGTTTGAATTAATGTTTCCAAGCCTTACCATTGGATATAATATCTTATTACGTTTCCAACGATATTTGATTCATCGAAAACGGAGTTACGGTCGAAAAGTTATGGCCAAAACAAGTTGCTGAAACCTGTTTTAGGCTCGACCACAATTTCCAGTTATTTGGAGTGGCACTCCACCTTCTGGCGCGGTGCGCCGATTGCTGCAGATGCAATTTTCAGCCTTTTTAAAAGGTTTAAATGAGGGGTACTTTGGTCTTTTCAATTAGGGTCGGTTTAAGGTCATCAAAACTGATCTAGAGCTCCATTGGAGCTCATTTTCACTCATCAAACACTCTCATCTTCAAACCCTAGAGTGAGAGGAGAATTTTAGAGAGAGAGAGCTCCAATTGGAGAAGAAGAAGGGTGTTTCGGGTCAAACCTCGGGTATTAAAGTTGTTCTACTCGTCAACGGCATCATTTTGGCGGTATTGGTAAGTTCAAACTCCGAACTTCATCTTTGTAATTTGATATTCAAGTTTAGGGTTTTGAACTAGTTAGTTATAAAACTCTTTTAGGAGGTGAAATGGGTAATTGTAACTAGTTATTGTTGATGTTGGTGGGTTTAGGATTTGTTGATGATATTGTTAGTTTGTAAACTAATTTTGTTGATGAAATCACTAGCTAACTTGGATTATTAGTGATTTGGGGTGTAAGTTCACAAATTGGGTGTTTTGACTAGTTTTAGGTCAAAATGGGTTTTTGTGTAAATGTTGGTCTAAAATGCATTTAAAGCCTATAAGAGGTGTATTTAGGTATTTCGGGAATGCGGGAAATGGTCTCGTTAGTTTTGGACTTTCGAGTATCGTTAAAAGTGCAAAAAGGCGTAGATTGCACTTTATGTCAATTTGGGCGGGTCGTGAGTCCAAATGGGGGATTGGTTGATCAAACCTTGTGCAAAATGTATTAGTAGGACATAATCACTATTCGATTATGATTATGAGTGGTTCGGGTGAGATTTGACTTAGTCAAAGTTGGTCAAGTGTATATAGTCGAAATTACACTTGTGATGTGTTAAGTCGAATAGGCTTAAGTTGTAGCTTATTTGCATGTATGATTTGCGTAGGTGATATACGTGAAGTCGGTGGAAGGAGTTCAAGTTTGCGAGTTGCACTTCTTCAAGTAATCGAGGTGAGTGGAATATTTATACATGTATGTATGTGGTTTATTTACTCGTACGCGATGTGGGCCTTTGGTGCCACATCGTGAGTATTAGGCGTTATGTCACAAGATGGTGACTTATTGAGGTTAAGGGTGAAGAGAACTACGGGTTGGTAGTGTCTCGTTAGGTGCCTCACAAGTCGGTGACACCTCATGGTGGTTCACGAGGCGGTGACCCCTTTGGTAATTGGTTGATGGTTCACAAGTCGGTGATACCATAAGTTGGGGAAGTGATTCACAAGTCGGTGACACTTCGTAGTGTTCACGAGTCGGTGACACTAGATGGTGATTCAAAAGTCGGTGACACCTTATGATGAGTCACAAGTCGGTGACATTTCTTAGTGTTCACAAGTCGGTGACACTAGGTGGGGCTTCACAAGTCGGTGATGCCACATGGTGATTCACAAGTCGGTGACACCTTACGATGAGTCACAAGTCGGTGACATCATACGAGTGAGACTCGACGTTAATGGTCGTCTACAAGTCGGTAGTGCCATAACGGGTAATGGTTTGTTGTATTTATGCATTATTGTGATTTAGTATATTATTGTGGCGATTTATATACTAATGTTGTTGCTAGTCGTATGTTTGGTGTTGCTAGCTCGTTTATGCATTTTGTTTGCATGGTATTGTAAGTGGATGCATGTAGGTGAATTACATATGTATATGTATAAGTATTGCATTCACTAAGCGTTAGCTTACCCTCTCGTTGTTGACTTTTTTATAGATTGCATGGATGCGGAGGCTCGGGTAAGCGGGGACTAGTGGACTTGCGTAGTTGCTTTAGAAGGCTTGCTTTTGGATTGATTAGGATTGGGTAGCGTATCCCCAATCGCCATGCTCGGCCTTTATTTTGTATTACAAATCATGTGGTTGAAAATTTGTATTTTCGTACGAAAGTCGTAAAACGGCCGATGTGGGCCCGGTCTCGTAAAACTTATTTTATTAATGGAACGTGTTAGTTTTTTTATATATGAATATGTTGTGAATAGCATTTTGTCTAAATACGTCGGGAAGTGGTCAAACATTTTAGCATTTCAAGACTTTTTGGACAGGCCACTTTGGCGCGCCGCGCAAGGTTATGGCGCGCCGCGCCACCTGCTGAACAAAGAATTTTTTTTATTTTGGTAAATTTCACGTGGTCGATTGTATATCGGGTTGGGTTGTTACAAGTGGTATCAGAGCATGGTCTAAGGGATTTAGGTGACTTGAGATAGGCTCCTAGACTTAGACTTTTTGTGTGGACTATTATGCGGGACTTGTAGGATTACGGGTCGGTTCGGGTTTCTAGTTAGTGCCTTTGAGAATAGGTGCTTTAACTATGTGTTGATTATGTGTTACTAATCATGTTGTGTTGTGTTGAACATCTAGCGAGATGATTGTTGTATTCATGAGTTCGGCATGGCGTGTGAGCGTAATAATGCTTCGCGACCATTATTACGGTTGCAAGCCAAGTCATGCAAGTGATGTACAACAAGTGTTGAACTAGATGGGATGTACGAACGGTGGCATATTATATGTTTGTGAACGATTGATCGTGGTGGTGTGTGTAAGTTATTCATGTTGTGTTCCTAACCGAGTTCATTTCTTAGAATGACGACAAGGAGCAAACAAGCCAACGAAGATCAAGACGAAGACGTTGAGTTCACGGCTAAGGTTGAGGTCATCTTTAAACGTCAAAAAGCGGAGTTTCTCGAGGATGTTAGAAAGGTTTTCCGGGAATCGGTTGATGGGCAAATAACCGATCTAATTGATGAAAGGGTGAAGGTCGCAATCGAGGAAGCGCTTGATGCTAGAAATATTTATCCCCGAGGTAAAGGGAGTGAAGGAAATGGGAGGCGGGACTTCCATTACAAAAACTTCAAGGATGCACAACCTCCTATGTTTAATGGGGTAAGGGATCCGTTGAAGAGTACATGTTGGGTTTCCGACATCGAGGGGGCTTTCCGTACTAGTGAATGTCCTCCCGAGAAGAAAACGAGGTACGGTTCTAGTATGTTACGTGAAGAAGCCAAGTTGTGGTGGGATGACAAGATTCAATTGTATGGCGAGGAACAATGTATGAGCTTGTCATGGGATGAGTTCAAAAAGGAGTTCTTTGATGAATACCGAACTTCTTCCGATCTTGATAGAATCCGGGACGAGTTACACAATTTGCGACAGGGTTCGATGGACTTAGTTACTCTCAAGTCTACCTTTTTAGCAAAGACTCGTTTTTGTCCGGAGTACGTTGGTGACGATCACAAGTTGATGAAAGATTTCTACCGTACACTGAATGACGAATTTAAGGGTAAGATTAGTCGGGGAATGGCTAAGTCTTTTGAAGAGTTGTTTGAGTTGGCTCGGGGTTTCGAACCGGAGGTGTCGAAGCCAAGTGTGTCCGATGTTAGTAAACGAAAGTTTGAAGCGACGGCGTTTTCGAACTAGAAGAGTAAAAGCGCTACCGAAGGTGTCGGAAGCGTAATGATGAGTGACACGGGTGGTTCTAAATTCGCGTGTTATAATTGTGGACAAACGGGGCATAAGTCTCGTGATTGTCCGTCGAGCAAGGTCACATGTTTTAAGTGCCGGAAGGAGGGACACCGGAAGTCGGAATGTCCCGAGTGGAATAGTGACGGGGCGCGAAAATCTGGAGATGCTTGATTCAGGTACTATTCGATTTTAGTACTATCTATGTGCGGGTGATTTGGGTAATGATTGAGTTTATCCATGTGTTGTAGTGACTAGCTAGGTCGAGTTAGTCCATTGCGGTTTGACTAACCAGGTCGGGTTAATCAATTGTTGTTAGGTGTTGACCGAGTCGGGTTGACCAAGGGTATTTGACTAACCAAGCCGGGTTACTCAAATTGTTTTTAGGGGTTTGACCGAGTTGGGTTGACCGAGATAGTTTGACTAACCGAGTCGGGTTAATCGATAAATTGTTAGGAGTGTTGACCGAGTCGGGTTGACCGAGTGCGTTTGACTAATCAAGACGGGTTGATCAATTGTTGTTAGGACTTAACCAAGTCGGGTTGACCGTGTGTGTTGACTTAACCAAGTAGGGTTAATCGATTGTTGTTAGGTGTTGACCGAGGCGGGTCGACATAGTGTATTTGACTTGACCGAGTCGGGTTAATTGGGTTGGTGCTGGAGGCTTAACCAAGTCGGGGGTAACCATGGGATGATTAGAGGGTTACTTGTATTGTTCTCCATAAGGGTTAGCGTAGGATGGCATGCCATTCGAGAGGCGCTTACGTTGATCATGTAGGTGTGCGAGAAGAGTCACGATTGTTGACTATATTTGGTGTGTGTAAGTAACCGTGTTAACGGTTGAGAGGATACGAGTTGGGGTGTAAGTCTTGGTGGCACCAAGCATCACCATTGTAAGTGAAAGGATTGCTAGGCTTGCTTTGCGGCCTAGGCAGATAGTGACAAGCATGCGTCACTAGAAAGTTGTAGGCATTGAGCCGTAATGTCCATTGGATTTGTGTGACTTCGAATAGTCAAGTGTCATATGACACCGAGGAGGGACCCGAAAGGGTCGAGTGATTTAGACTCGGTGGTAGTAATGGGAGTTGCATAACACTACGTCAGGTGCCCTCCGTATACCTGCAAGTGGAATGCTTCACTCCGGTGTTGTGATTATTTTGTACTTGGGTACCGACGAGAAAACCCGAAGGTACGAAGATGGTTTATTGTGAAGATTAGCGGGCGTCGACGTTTGACCGATTCAAAAGGTCGAGTTTTGAGTATCTTGTGGTAAGTCCGCGGAAAATTTTGAGTATGACCAACGTTGGTGCCGGTCATGTGTGTGTGGAATGTTGAAATTTCACAAGATATTATCGTCTTGACGGTGATAAGGTAGGGTTAAAACCCTAAGTGGGGGAGTATGTACCCGGAGGGTATGATGTTTCTTCGGTTTGGTAGGCGTGTTTGGGTCATTTTCCGATAGTTGCCTCGTTTTAAGAGCCAACTACAGACGTAGAGTGTTAGTTTGGACTGTCTCATGTAGGGGCGTGTTAGTGTAGAGTGCGTTCGGGAACGAACTCTCTAGAGTATTGGCGGTGGGCGTTAGAACTCTAAGTCGTGAGTTGGAGTACGCCAAGGAAATCCTGAAGGATAGTTGTGCGATTGGAACGTTGCATGGATGTAAGGCGTGATCGATAGGATGCAATGGCGGCATCAAAGGGGTCCGAGATTGTGTGAGAACTCGAAGACTTGAGGAAAGTGTGTTGTTTTTGTTCGCGATGAGGTTTAGATCGCGAGGACGCGGTCAAATTTAAGTGGGGGAGAGTTGTAAGACCCAAATATTTATTGTACATAATGTATTCATGGTGTACGATGCGTATATGAAGTGTACGAAGCATGTAAGTGTTGCTTGCTCGAATGTCGAAGAAAACTGGACGTTGTTTGAGGTACAAAGTGTGTACGTATCTTCTCAACCCCAAATAAAGTTTGAATTGATGTTTCCAAGCCTTACCATTGGATAGAATATCTTATTACGTTTCCAACGATATTTGATTCATCGAAAACGGAGTTACGGTCGAAAAGTTATGGCCCAAACAAGTTGCTGAAACCTGTTTTGGGCTCGACCACAATTTCCAGTTATTTGGAGCGGCGCTCCACCTTCTGGCGTGGCGCGCCGATTGCTGCAGAGGAAATTTTCAGCCTTTTTAAAAAGTTTAAATGAGGGGTACTTTGGTCTTTTCAATTAGGGTCGGTTTAGGGTCATCAAAACTGATCTAGAGCTCCATTGGAGCTCATTTTCACTCATCAAACACTCTCATCTTCAAACCCTAGAGTGAGAGGAGAATTTTAGAGAGAGAGAGAGCTCCAATTGGAGAAGAAGAAGGGTGTTTCGGGTCAAACCTCGGGTATTAAAGTTGTTCTACTCGTCAACGGCATCATTTTGGCGGTATTGGTAAGTTCAAACTCCGAACTTCATCTTTGTAATTTGATATTCAAGTTTAGGGTTTTGAACTAGTTAGTTATAAAACTCTTTTAGGAGGTGAAATGGGTAATTGTAACTAGTTATTGTTGATGTTGGTGGGTTTAGGATTTGTTGATGATATTGTTAGTTTGTAAACTAATTTTGTTGATGAAATCACTAGCTAACTTGGATTATTAGTGATTTGGGGTGTAAGTTCACAAATTGGGTGTTTTGACTAGTTTTAGGTCAAAATGGGTTTTTGTGTAAATGTTGGTCTAAAATGCATTTAAAGCCTAAAAGAGGTGTATTTAGGTATTTCGGGAACGCAGGAAATGGTCTCGTTAGTTTTGGACTTTCGAGTATCGTTAAAAGTGCAAAAAGGCGTAGATTGCACTTTATGTCAATTTGGGCGGGTCGTGAGTCCAAATGGGGGATTGGTTGATCAAACCTTGTGCAAAATGTATTAGTGGGACATAATCACTATTCAATTGTGATTATGAGTGGTTCGGGTGAGATTTGACTTAGTCAAAGTTGGTCAAGTGTATATAGTCGAAATTACACTTGTGATGTGTTAAGTCGAATAGGCTTAAGTTGTAGCTTATTTGCATGTATGATTTGCGTAGGTGATATACGTGAAGTCGGTGGAAGGAGTTCAAGTTTGCGAGTTGCACTTCTTCAAGTAATCGAGGTGAGTGGAATATTTATACATGTATGTATGAGGTTTATTTACTCGTACGCGATGTGGGCCTTTGGTGCCACATCGTGAGTATTAGGCGTTATGTCACAAGATGGTGACTTATTGAGGTTAAGGGTGAAGAGAACTACGGGTTGGTAGTGTCTCGTTAGGTGCCTCACAAGTCGGTGACACCTCATGGTGGTTCACGAGGCGGTGACCCCTTTGGTAATTGGTTGATGGTTCACAAGTCGGTGATACCATAAGTTAGGGAAGTGATTCACAAGTCGGTGACACTTCGTAGTGTTCACGAGTTGGTGACACTAGATGGTGATTCACAAGTCGGTGACACCTTATGATGAGTCACTAGTCGGTGACATTTCTTAGTGTTCACAAGTCGGTGACACTAGGTGGGGTTTCACAAGTCGGTGATGCCACATGGTGATTCACAAGTCGGTGACACCTTACGATGAGTCACAAGTCGGTGACATCATACGAGTGAGACTCGACGTTAATGGTCGTCTACAAGTCGGTAGTGCCATAACGGGTAACGGTTTGTTGTATTTATGCATTATTGTGATTTAGTATATTATTGTGGCGATTTATATACTAACGTTGTTGCTAGTCGTATGTTTGGTGTTGCTAGCTCGTTTATGCATTTTGTTTGCATGGTATTGTAAGTGGATGCGTGTAGGTGAATTACATATGTATATGTATAAGTATTGCATTCACTAAGCGTTAGCTTACCCTCTCGTTGTTGACTTTTTTATAGATTGCATGGATGCGGAGGCTCGGGTAAGCGGGGACTAGTGCACTTGCGTAGTTGCTTTAGAAGGCTTGCTTTTGGATTGATTAGGATTGGGTAGCGTATCCCCAATCGCCATGCTCGGCCTTTATTTTGTATTACAAATCATGTGGTTGAAAACTTGTATTTTCGTACGAAAGTCGTAAAACGGCCGATGTGGGCCCGGTCTCGTAAAACTTATTTTATTAATGGAACGTGTTAGTTTTTTTATATATGAATATGTTGTGAATAGCATTTTGTCTAAATACGTCGGGAAGTGGTCAAACATTTTAGCATTTCAAGACTTTTTGGACAGGCCACTTTGGCGCGCCGCGCAAGGTTATGGCGCGCCGCGCCACCTGCTGAACAAAGAATTTTTTTTATTTTGGTAAATTTCACGTGGTCGATTGTATATCGGGTTGGGTTGTTACACCTTGATTTCTCTATCAAATATTTCATTATAAAATAACTTCTTCCATTCCGTTACTTTTACCATTCCTATACTCAATTCTCAAATTCAAAAGATTATGAAAATGCTTAATCCAGTTCTAATCCTTGTCCTTATCCTTACTATCGCAACAATTTTTCTCCTTTTCCAACTTCCACCAGAGGAAACTGCTTATTTCTACTTTGCCCTTGGGGTTATAGTACTTATAGTTCTCCCGTGTCTTTATGTTGCGATAAACATTGATATACACGGTTTGTAATTTATGGGTTATTATCGGGCTTTATATCTCCCCTTATATTTCAATGTCCCTATTTTTGTTGCATATAAACACTATCATCCACAGTTATTACTCCCTCCTATTTGCTACGATTTATACTCCAATTTCTATTTCGGAGCCTTGTCCCTCCGTTTCTTCTTCTTACGATTAGACATCTCTTATAATGGTCCAGAATTCGCAGATATAAGTTTTAGAATGAACATTGTTGATGTTCTAAGAAGGGAATGGTAATGGCACGATCTTGATTTGTTAAATTACCAGAATTATTAAGAATAGAGCTATCAAGAATATTTTCTTGATATGTTCCAGAAGTTAAACAGAATGAAAAAGTTATGTAACATGGCACTTGATGACGTTATGATCTGTGAATCATCACATCCTATTAGAAACTCAGCATGACTTACTGTAATATAATCACGTTGATCAAGTGTCATTATATTATACTAACTCATGCTTCAGTTCCCAACACTACTTCAATATCATTCATACTTTAAATTCGAACTTTTCAGAATTTAGAAACTGAAACAGTTTCCTTTATGGTGTAATACATATAACGTGAAAAGATATCTGATTTCAGGTAAGGATAGATATGAAAATATCTTCAAAAATATCGAAGATATTTATGACGATATTTTGGAACTTCTAAGATCGAAGGTTGACGAAGAAAATCCTTTCGCAAGGATTTAGAATAAATAAGGAGCAAGATATTTGCTGAAGAGTTCATCAGATACAGAATCATCTGAATTTTTTAAGTACAGGTTTAGTCCTTGTGATTTGTCCACAGTCTCCTTTATAGTTTGTTAAATCTTTTTTTTTTCTTTTCAGTTTCAACTTTTTTGAGCTTTGCCAACATACTATCCTTTATTATCAAACTTCCGACGGTTAAGGTCGTTTACGGTTGTCTATCGTTTCTGCTGCTTCATTCAGCTTTTTCAAAGATCAATGTATTGATTCGTAGGCTGGATGATTTTTAGAGTTCCGGAATGGAAGATCATAATTCTAAGAGATGAATGTTGTATCTATACATATAATTGTTGATGTAGAAACGTTGCGAGATTTAAAATACTGATTGCTAATTCCTGGTAATTGGTATGGTCATTCTCGTTATCAGATGCATATGAGTAGATGATAGGATTTCAACGAACAGTATAATGGTTCTTCGATGAATCTTAAGCCAATGAGTAATGAAGTTGCTGGTAAGTTTACTGCTAACGTAGTGGAATATAAACGGTTTTCCGGTAACGATGACGAAAGGCAAACTTATATATCAAGGTTATAATAAAACTTATTCGAATGTAAGGTCGATGTTGATTTGCTGGAGCTGTGACAAAATTGACTAATTTAAAAAAGAATTGCAAAGTTATTTTCGGTAATAACAACGCCAAAGGAGCTAGCACAGATATGTGTTAAACGTTTACTCAGTTTCCGAGAGTTTTCAGATGCATAACTATATGCATAAATCTTTTCTTTTGTAGTTGAAGTGCGTTTGGTTCATCTTCTCGATTGAGGTGTTTTCAAGAATCATGAAAGGTTTGAACGCAGATTGTAATCGTCAAGATACAAATGAGGTTTAAGATGAAATCAAGTGGCAAACTTAAAGAATTGTTTAGTTTCATATGTTATAATCAATATTTTAATTCATTTTAATTGTCCAATATTATTAGTCCACAGTCAATAGTCCACAGTTGACAGTCCAATAATTCATATATAGTTTAATATATATAATATTCGAATTGATTAATACGTATCGTGATCCGTGTACATGTCTCAGACTCGATCACAACTCAAACTATATATATTATTGTAGAATCAACCACAACCCTGTATAGAGAACTCGATCATTACTGCATATAGAGTGTCTATGGTTATTCCAAATAATATATATAGATGTGTCGATATGATATGTCAAAACCTTGTATACGTGTCCCGATATTTAAAGTGCGTAAAATAAATACAGAATTTAAATGACGATAAATAAAATGCGTAAAGTAAATAACAGAATTAAATGACGATAAATAAAATTGCGATAATTAAATTGCGATAAATAAACTGCGATAAATAAAAATGTAATCAGTTAGCTAGGAACAGTTAGCTAGGAACAGTTAGCGTCGATTCTTAACAAAATTTCTCATAGTTAATTTGTTTGTTTCTAACAAATTTTATTTTGTCCAATGTTTTCTTCATTATGCCACTTGTTGGATTCTGGTAAATCAAAATCCGAATATGAAATTGGATGAAAATGGTTATTTTGCGGCGAACGGATTTGTATATCGGTGCATGTAAGTAGGATAGTAAATGACTGTTGAATCAGATTCGAAGAATGTACAGTGTAACTTATTAATGTAAAATCTAATTATTCCTCGGGTATTACCTACCCGTTAAAATATTTTCACCATTAACAGTTTGTACAAAAGAATTTTTAATTACAATCTTTATGAAAACATATATACATATATATTTTCTTCAGATGTAATCATGGATTTAATGAATTAATATGATATTAAACTCATTTGGTTTACGGTTAGAACTAGAATACATAATCTCTAAAACATTAGAGATTACATAATCGCCATGAAGAACGAAGATAATTGATGTAGAACGATACGTAGAACGATGATTATACTCGAGGTACAGATTGTGATGTTGAGGCGTGTGTTGTTGTGGTTTGTGTTGTTGCTGGTGGTACAGTTGGTGTCGGTGATGTTGCTGAAGCTGGTAAATTTTGCACCATATTCTCCAAATTGATTACTCGAGTGCGAAGTTCATTGACTTCTTATATTATTCCGGGATGATTGTCGATCAGAACGAGCGGATGAATAGGATCTTGAATTTTATATAGATTATAATCGTGGCAAGATATTCTGGAAATGAGAGAGAAAATAGTATCATGAACAGGTTCGCGGGTAAGTGCTTCAGGTTCTTCGCTAAGAGGTGAATTTGGTTGATGGAAAGGATCGCCTTCTTCTCGTCTCCATTGATTAAGTCGACTACGAACACATCCTCAATTCATCCAGAACAGATGATGGCTAATTGGTTGATCCATTCCGGTCATACTGCTTTCGGAGCTCGAGTGAAAATCCATGTCGGAATAGCTGTCGGAATAACTATCGGAATAGCTATCGGAATCTGAGGGACTCGAACTGGTTGAGGAATTCATCTCGTACGATCAGATGAATGATTTTCGATAAGAAATAGATTATAGGATGTAGATTAGTATCATGCAATACATAATTTACATATGCATATAAAATACTAAAATCTCATAAATTACGGAGGAATCTACGGAATCTGTCAGGCAAAGGTAACAATAACAGATACGCTAAGATATGAATTAGCAGATACGCTAAGATATGAATTTTGTCTATACACTATTCATGCAATCATTGCAATATGATGTGTCTATACTAAAAATGATAAGCAAGTGATTCCCTAAGATTGATAAGCAGGTAATTTTCGACACGAAATGATAAGCAAAACTTTTGACATGCAGACACGGTCGAAGTCCAGACTCACTAACGCATCTAATAACTATCAGTTAGACACACTAAAGCAAGACCTGGTTCACTAAGACCACCGCTCTGATACCAACTTTCATAACCCGTCCTAATCCATCCGGACGAAGTCCATATCGATTATAGACGATTCGTAATAGTTGATTACATCGCGAGGTACTTGACCTCTATATGATACATTTTACAAACATTGCATTCATTTTTAAAACACAAACTTGCTTTACATCGAAAGTTGATGGGATGCATATCATTTCATAATATATCCATCTATAATTGACTCAATAATAATCTTGATGAACTCGACGACTCGAATGCAACGTCTTTTGAAATATGTCATGAATGACTCCAAGTAATGTCTCTAATATGAGCAAATGCACAGCGGAAGATTTCTTTCATACCTGAGAATACACATACTTTAAAGTGTCAACTAAAAGGTTGGTGAGTTCATTAGTTTATCATAAATAATCATTTCATAATTTTAATAGACCACAAGATTTCATATTTCCATTTCTCATAAATATACTTCCCATACATAGAGACAAAAATATCATTCATATGGATTGAACACCTGGTAACTGACGTTAACTTAATGCATAGAATATCCCCAAAACAGAACCTCTCGTCTGTATAATAATCTCGAAGTACTAAAGTATTCGTACCCCGAATGGGACTTGTCAAGGTCCATAGATCTATCTTTAGTATTCGCGTCAATCAGGGACCATTTCCCTAAATTCTTAGGTTACCAGACTTGAAGGGCGATATTCGGTTAATAATCCAACCATAGAATGTAATTTTAAGTACTTGTGTCTATTTCGTAAAATATTTATAAAAGCAGCGCATGTATTCTCAGTCCCAAAAATATATATTGCAAAAGCATTTAAAAAGGGAGCAAATGAAACTCACAATACTGTATTTCATAGTATAAATACATATGTCGTCATTGAACAAGTGCAAGGTTGGCCTCAGATTCACGAACCTATATTATTCATATATGTATTAAAACATATTCTTGTACTCGAATAAATATATATAAATATATATTATTATTAGTGATATAATTTTTATATTAATAATTTATATATATTTCATTATTTAATTAAATGTATTCATTTTATATATTGAAAATAAATAAGAGTATTAATATGGTTAAGTTATGTAAATATATTTTTTATATATATCATTTGTTTGTTGAAACTAGTAATTTTAATAATACCAAAATAATATTTGTAATGATAAAATGATAATATTGATATTTCTTAATATTACTAATAGAATAATAATGTTAATAATTCTATTAGTGATAAGTATAATAATATTAATAATAACAACAGTGATATTAATAATAGACTTAATAATTTATTTAAATTATAATTTAATCATTTTTGAAATAAAATTTGTATCTATAATCTTTATATTTATAATTCTAGTAATAATAATAAAATAATAAAAATGATAATATTAATTGTTTTCATAATAATATCGGTATTCCTAATCTTTTATATACATATACTTCTATGCATCGTGTTAATATTTTTATAACCTTTTATATACATATGGTCATCATAACATAGTAAATTTAATTTCTTTTTAAACAAATATCATTATATTATTATTAAGGTTACGATTTATAATAATATTAACAACAATATTAATAGCAACAACAATAATAATAATAATAATAATAATAATAATAATAATAATAATAATAATAATAATAATAATAATAATAATAATAATAATAATAATAATAATAATAATAATAATAATACTAAGTAAAATAAGAGTGTATACCCTCTAAGAAGCTTTTCTAAAAAAAATACCTGAGACGAGGCTCGAACCCAAGACCTCTCTTTCAACAGACACCCTCCTAAACCAATGCTCTGCTTATCATTTTCTATTGTAATCACTATTAGAAATTCTTTTAACTCGTCCCAGTTTAATCATAGCCCAACAACAAACAATTACGGCCCAACATAGGAAACATCACTCGGCCCCACTCAGACTGGATTCGTGGCCCAACAGCAATTCCAGCCCAATAACAAAAGAAAACATGGCCCAACTATGTTTTAAATAAGTTAATCGATGGATTAGTGGGTGTATGTACTGTGGTTCGACCGGGAACAGAAACAACAAACGTGTCATCATCTTTCATCATTATTCATCATTGTGACATTCCATTTAACATCATCATCTTCGTATGTACACCATCCCATCATCACGATCATCATCGAATCATATCATCGTCGTGATCATATCATCATCATATATCGTCATCATCATCATTATCGTAGTCTCCTCATTACACCATCATCTTCTCGATCATTATTTTAACCTCCGTACCCTTCATCATCTATCATCAATATCCATTATCATCATCATTTAGATCATCATCATCATTTTAATCATCTTCTTCGTACTAGTAACAGGAATCTAGCCGGAATAGTAGTAGTAAAAAAAATAAATATAAGTTTGTGATGTGAGTGTGGTTCACCATCATCTCATCGTGGGTTAGTGTATTTTCAAACAGAGAAACAGAAACAGCATTTAATGCTTTAATGGTATAGCTGGTGCAGGTCGATTATAAACAGCAGCAGTAGCAGCTGAAACAGTGAAGAAGAAAAAAAATATATAATAATACAGCCGCAGGTGTGTGGGATGGTGACGTTTAGGGTTCCGGCCAAAACAAACGCAGTTGACGGTGGTTGATAGTTATAGTATACAGAACAGTGACGGCAGCTGCAACCATGCCACTGTTCGTGCAGTTTGGATGTTTGTTGGATTTGTGGTTTTAGATGATGGCGTATAATATTTTGAAAGGAATAATAAAAAAAAAAAAGGAATAGGTGGGTGTTGTTTGTTTCTTGGCTTGACTCGAACAGTAACATCAAAGTACCCCTGCAGTTTACAATGGTTTCATGGTTGTAATAAAAATAATATACACAATCATGGTGTGAAATGGTTGACGAGTATAATAAGGAAGGTGGTATGGGTTTTCACTTTGATTAAAACAGGATATAGTTTGGTCAAGTGGTATGATAAAGTGATGGTTTAAATGGGTGGAGGAAAGTGTTAGTTGATTTATATCTATCTATCTGTATCTTTGAATACATACATACATATATATATATATATATTTATATATATATATATATATATATATATATATATATATATATATATATATATATATATATATATATATATATATATATATATATATATATATATATATATGTATATATATATGTATATAAAGAGAATGAGGTAGTTTAAAAGCATGTGGGTATATAATATACAAATATATAATTGATTAGGTGAAGAAATTAAACATAAAACAAACACAGTAAAACAATGGGTTCCAAAAAATAATATAAATAATGTAATAGAATACTAATAATAATTTATAATATTAATATAATAATATTTATAATTCGTTAGTGGTAAGGAAATGGAATCAAGCACATCACAGTTTGATCTCCCGTGACATATAATTGTAAATATCCTACCGACAGTTTTTACGGACTGTGTATCATCCACTATTTGAAATCAGTGGCGGATAAAAGTCTTCTGAAAAATCTCAAATTTTTAGATTAACTATATTTATTTATTTTGGTCATTATGGTATAAAATTCGATCATTAATTATTAAATAAATGTTTACATTAATTATTCACTCCCAACCCTAAGTAAAATATAAAAAGTTTTAGAATTTAACAAATAGTTCCCAAATATATTTTTGATAAGCCTATAATTTATAAAACTCATTTTTGGATCACTGTTTTTTTTAAAATCACATATAAGTTTGAATTTAACTTGCTTAATATCGATCGACTGACAAACGAGTGTTATTATCGTTTACTAAATAAATTCGAAACCTTATAAATATACATTCAATATACCTTACATATATATATATAGATTTATGTTAATATCATATATTATTTTATTTACATAGTTAATTAACTCATATAATATTTTAATTTATAATTATAATAATTAATATATATAGGTTAAACCTATAACTCACCAACATTTTTGTTGACGTTTTAAGCATGTTTATTTTCAGGTGATTATTAAAAGCTTCCGCTGTCGCATGCTAATTAAAGACAAGATTTGGAGTCTGCATGCTTGTATAATATTGTTTAAAAACTGCATTCGAGAACTTATATTGTTGTAACATATTATTATTGTAAACCATTATGTAATGATCGTGTGAAAACGTTATAATTTTAGATTATCATTACTTGATAATCTATGTCATGTCTTCAAAACCTTTGTTGATAAAATAAAGGTAATGGTATTTTAAAAATGAATGCAGTCTTTGAAAAGCGTCTCATATAGAGGTCAAAACCTCGCAATGAAATCAATTAATATGAAACATTTATAATCAATATGAATGGGGCATTTCATTTGGTATCAGAGCATTGGTCTTAGAGAACCAGAAATTTGCATTAGTGTGTCTTATTGAGTTTGTTAGGATGCATTAGTGAGTCTGGACTTCGACCGTGTTTACTTTAAAAACGATTGCTTAACGCTTTTGTTGGAAACTATATATTTTTAACATGTAAATATTATGTGATATATTAATCTCTTAACGTGCTTGTTATTATGTGATAGATGTCTACTTCTAGTACCAATCCCATCGACTCACCTAATAACAATGATGAGTCGGATACATTTTGGGATGATTCACAAATTCCAGAAGAAGAAGAACCGAAAGAAGAAGATCCGGAGGAGGAATTGTTAAAAATCAAAGAAAAGCAGTTAAATAAAATAAAATCATCAACCAATGGACCAAAGTTAAAAATGGTCGATGGTGTCTCCGCTGAGGAGGAAAAATATTGGGAAAATTACCAATTTTCTAATGAATCGGATCCCGATGAGGATTTCGATGAAGTTATAGAAATTACGGCGGCCCAATTTAATAAAGAAAAAGAAAACAATAAGGGAAAAGCTATCAAAGTAGAGAAACCCGATCCCAAACCTGATGAACTATATGTTAACATGAAATACCCTGACGGAATATACCGTAAACACCCGTATTTCTTAAACTTTAACTATAGCCCGGGAACATCTAAGGGACCAGATTTTTCCAAACCATTTTCGAAAAGGACTCCTCGTATAAGTACTGGCCCGTTTATCCCTTGGAAATTACCAAAACAAACCGAGTCCGAGGAAGATGAAGCAAACAAGTCTGAATAAAAGAGTTGAAGTCATTTACTCTTACCATGTCTTGTAATATATGCATGATAACGTGCTTGTACTTTTATGCTATATGTAAAATAGCGTTATGGTATGATTGTAAAATATTGTATCGAAAGTTTAAGCATGAAATGATAATGAATTAAAGTTTTTCATGATAGAATATTATTTTGATAGTAGTAGTAAATTTTTGAACTAGCTATTAAGTATAAACTTTAACGGGTAGGTATCACCCGATTTAAAATTATAAAACGCTAATATGAAGAAAAGGCTTTTATAATAAGTTCATATTATGCTACAAAATACTACTCTTAATATTCTATATGATTAACTTAATTTTTTTGGCTATTTTTTAAGGAAATGGCACCGACTACCAGGCAGAACTTAAACATGAGCGAGGAAGATTTCCGTACATTCCTTGCTGCACACATAGCCACAGTACAGGCTGCAATGTAAAACAACAACAATAACTCAGGGTCTAGCAGTGGAACTAACTCCACAGGAAACCGTGTAGGATGCTCCTACAAGGCTTTCACTGCTTGTAAACCTCTTGAGTTCGATGGAACTGAAGGACCAGTCGGATTACAACGGTGGACTGAAAAAGTTGAATCTATGTTTGCTATAAGAAAATGTGATGAGGAAGACAGGGTAAAGTACGCCACGCATACTTTCACAGGCACGGCGTTAACATGGTGGAACACCTATCTTGAACAGGTGGGACAAGATGCGGCTTACGCACTACCGTGGTCATCATTCAAACATTTGATGAACGAGCAGTATCGTCCCAGAAATGAAATCAACAAGCTCAAAACAGAGCTTAGAGAATTACGAATGCAAGGATTCGATATTACCACATACGAACGACGATTCACCGAGTTGTGCCTATTGTGTCCAAGAGTGTTCGAAGATGAAGAAGAGCAGATCGATGCATTTGTGAAAGGGTTAACAGAGAGGATTCAGGAGGATGTGAGTTCAAGCGCGCCCACCTCAATGCAAAAGGCAAGTCGAATGGCTCATAAACTCATAAACCAGATTGAGGGAAGGATTAAAGAGCAGGCGGCCGAGGAGGCCAAAATGAAACAAGTCAAGAGAAAGTGGGAGGAAAACAGTGACAAGGGTCACCAATACAACCAAAACAACTATCACAACCATAATCGCAACAATAATCACAACAACCGCAATATCAATCGCAACAACAACAATCGTAATCCCAACAACAACTACAATAATAACCACAACAACTACAACAACCGTCCCAACAACAATAATAACCGCAACAACAATAATCCCAGTAACAACAACAATAACAACAATGACAACAAGAGGCAGAAAATTCCATGCAAAAGGTGTGAAGGATACCATCCGGATAAGTTCTGTACGGTAGTATGTACCAAGTGTAGAAATGGTCATAGTGCAACAAAGTGTGACGTCTATGGACCGACGGTCAATAAAAATAATAGAACAAATAATTCTATTATTTGTTACGGATGCAGAAAGCTGGGCCATTTCAGCAAAGCATGCCCAAACCAAGAAAATACTAATGGGCAAGTCCATGGAAGAGTCTTCAACATTAATACGACTGAAGCGCAGGAAGACCCGGAGCTTGTTACGGGTACATTTCTTATTGATGAAAAACCTTCTTATGTTTTATTTGATTCGGGAGCGGATAGAAGCTATATGAGTAGAGATTTTTGTTCCAAGTTAAGTTGTCCTTTAACGCCTTTGGATAATAAGTTTTTACTAGAATTAGCGAACAGTAAATTAATTAAAGCCGATAATATATGCCAGAATCAAAAAATTATACTGGTCGGCGAAAAGTTTAAGATCAACTTAATACCAGTAGAGTTAGGGAGTTTTGATGTGATAATCGGCATGGACTGGTTGAAAAAGGAGAGAGCAGAGGTCGTTTGTTACAAGAATGCGATTTGTATTTCGCGCGAAAATGGAAAACCCTTAATTGTGTACAGAGAAAAGAGCAACGCGAAGTTAAATCTTATTAGTAGCTTGAAGGCGCAAAAGCTAATAAGAAAAGGTTGCTATGCCGTTCTTGCACACGCCGAGAAAATCAATTCCGAAGAAAAGAACATCAATGATGTTCCTGTCGCAAAAGAATTTCCCGATGTATTTCCGAAGGAATTACCGGGACTACCTCCACACCGATCCGTTGAATTTCAAATAGATCTTGTACCAGGCGCTGCACCAATAGCTCGTGCTCTTTACAGACTCGCACCCAGCAAAATGAAAGAATTACAGAGCCAATTACAAGAACTTTTGGAACGTGGTTTCATTCGACCAAGCACATCACCGTGGGGAGCTCCTATTTTGTTTGTCAAAAAGAAGGATGGTACATTCAGATTGTATCGACTACAGAGAGTTGAACAAACTTACCATCAAGAACCCTTATCTACTACCAAGAATCGACGACTTCTTTGATCAACTACAAGGTTCTTCAGTTTATTCAAAGATTGATTTACGTTCGGGGTATCATCAAATGCGAGTGAAGGAGGATGATATTCCAAAGACTGCTTATAGAACACGTTACGGTCATTATGAGTTTATGGTTATGCCGTTTAGTTTAACTAATGCACCAGCCATGTTCATGGATCTCATGAACCGAGTATGTGGACCATATATTGACAAGTGTGTCATTGTTTTCATTGATGACATACTTATTTACTCTAAGAATGACCAACAGCACGGAGAACATTTGAGAATGGTTCTAGAATTATTGAGGAAGGAAAAACTGTACGCTAAGTTTTCAAAGTATGCTTTTTGGTTGAAAGAAGTTCAATTCCTCGGTCACGTAGTGAGCAAAGAAGGTATTCAGGTTGATCTGGCAAAGATTGAAACCGTTGAAAAGTGGAAAACCCCGAAAACTCCGACGCAGATACGCCAATTTTTAGAATTGGCTTATTACTACACAATATTCATCCAAGATTTTTCTAAAATAGCAAAACCCTTAACTATATTAATGCATAAAGGGAAGAAAGTTGAATGGAATGATGAGCAAGAGAAAGCATTTCAATTGTTGAAGAAAAAGTTAACTACGACACCATATTGTCATTGCCTGAAGGGAATGATGATTTTGTGATTTATTGTGATGCTTCAAAGTAAGGTCTCGGTTGTGTATTAATGCAATGAGGTAATTGCTTATGCGTCTAGACAATTGAAGATTCACGAGCAGAATTATACGACTCATGATTTGGAATTGGGCGCTGTTGTTTTTGCATTAAAGATGTGGAGGCATTACTTATATGTGATCAAATGTATCATATATACCAATCACAAAAGTCTCCAACATATATTTAATCAAAAACAACTGAACATGAGGCAGCGTAGGTGGATTGAGTTGTTAAATGATTACAACTTTGAGATTCGTTACCATCCCGGGGAAGGCAAATGTGGTAGCCGACGCCTTGAGTAGAAAGGACAGGCAACCTATTCGAGTAAAAGCTATGAATATAATTATTCATACTAACCTTACCACTCGAATAAAAGAGGCGCAACAAGGAGTTTTGAAAGAAGGGAATTTGAAGAATGAAATACCCAAATGAGCGAAGAAACAACTTAATATTTGGGAAGACGGAACCCGGTACATGGCTGAAAGAATTTAGGTACCAAAGTTTGGAGATGCGAGGGAAATGGTACTTCGGGAAGCACATAAAACTAGATATGCAATACATCCCGGAGCGGGGAAAATGTACCAAGATCTCAAGAAACATTTTTGGTGGCCGGGTATGAAACCGATGTTGCCACATACGTAGGGGAATGTTTGACTTATTCTAAAGTCAAAGCTGAACATCAGAAACCATCAGGTCTACTTCAACAACCTGAAATCTCCAAATGGAAATAGGAATTCATTACTATGGATTTCATTACTAAATTACCGAGAACTGCAAGTGGTTATGATACAATTTGGGTAATAGTCGATCGTCTTTCCAAATCAGCACACTTTCTACCAATGAGAGAAGATGATAAAATAGAGAAGTTGGCATGACTATACTTGAAGGAAGTCGTCTCCAGACATGGAATACCAATCTCTATTATCTCTGATAGGGATGGCAGATTCGTTTCAAGATTTTGGCAGTCGTTACATCAAGCATTGGAGACTCGTCTAGATATGAGTACTGCCTATCATCCACAAACTGATGGGTAGAGTGAAACGAAAATACAGATACTTGAAGACATGCTACGAGCATGTGTTATTGATTTTGGAAATGGTTGGGATCGACATCTACCATTAGCAGAGTTTTCCTATAACAACAGTTACCATTCGAGTATTGATGCGGCACTGTTCGAGACACTTTACGGTAGAAAGTGCAGGTCTCCAATTTGTTGGAACGAGGTGGGGGATAAACAAATTACGGGTCCAGAAATTATCCAAGAAACTACCTAAAAAATCATTCAAATTCAACAACGGTTGAAAACCGCCCAGAATCAGCAAAAGATCTACGCGGACATTAGAAGAAAAGATTTAGAATTTGAATTGGTGACATGGTCATGCTTAAGGTATCACCTTGGAAAGGCATTGTTCGATTTGGTAAACGGGGAAAACTAAACCCGAGATACATTGGGTCATTCAAGATTATTGATCGTGTCGGACCGGTAGCTTATCGACTTGAATTACCGCAACAATTAGTCGGTGTACATAATACCTTCCACGTCTCGAATTTGAAGAAATGATTAGCTAAAGAAGATCTCACAATTCCTTTAGACGAAATTAAGATCAACGAAAAACTACAATTCATTGAAGAACCCGTTAAAATATTTGATCGTGAGGTTAAAGGACTTAAGCAAAAGAAAATACCAATCGTTAAGGTTCGATGGAATGCTCGTAGAGGACCCGAGTTCACCTGGGAGCATGAAGATCAGATGAAGCAGAAATACCAGCACTTATTTCCAGAAGAAGAGACAACACCTACAACAGCTTAAAATTTCGGGACGAAATTTATTTAACGGGTAGGTACTGTCATAACCCGGATTTTTCCATGATTATATATTATATGAGATTAATATCTACATGAATAAATGTTTCCAACATGTTAAGCAATCAAACTTGTCAAGACTTGATTAATTGAAACAGTTTTTATGTAAACGTTTGACCACCCAGTTTGTCCGATGATTCACGAACGTTATAACTTGTATATGACATGATAATATATATATATATATATATATATATATATATATATATATATATATATATATATATATATATATATATATATATATATATATATATATATATATATATATATATATATATATATATATATATATATATATATATATATATATATATATATATATGTGGACATATATATATATATGTTTAACATGATGAAATGATATTTAAGTATCTCATTATGTATATTAACAACAAACTATATACATAAAACAAGACTACTAACTTAATGAATTCAAAACGATATCTATATGTAACGATTATCGTTGTAATAACGTCTTAATATTTATATATCATATTAAGATATATTAACACACTATGTTATCATTATAACATAACAATTTAACATCTCATTAGATATAATAACAATGGATTAATTGCATTAAACGAGATCGTTAACTTAAAGGTTTCAAAACAACGGATGCATGTAACGACTAACGATGATTTAACGACTCGATTAAAATGTATATATATGTAGTGTATTAAGATATATTAATACACTTTTCAAAGACTCCAAGACATATATCAAAATACTGCAACTTGACAAAGATGGTTATAATTACATTCCCATTCAATTTCATTAAGAATTCTACTCGTATTCATTCGATATTCATACTCGTATTATACCCAGCTTATAGATGTACATACTATTGGTATATACATATCAATGATCAACTCTTAGCAGCCTTAATGAGTCATCAATACATGTGAGAACCATCATTTGGCAACTAGTATGAAATATCTAACAAAACAACAAACTAATGGAGCCTATATGGAGACTCCATATTCACGTCCAAATGCACACACAAACACATTTCTATTTCAACTTTCATGCATCAAATTGATCTCTCTCTTGTTCTCTCATTATGTTCTAAGTGTTCTTTATCATCTTCATCAAGTTCTACATCAATCTAGCTCATAAACCCAACCTTTGATCACCATACAAAACAACTACTTAAGAACACATCAAGAACACTTTCAAGTTTGCAAGATTACTTCCAAGCTTTCAAATCTATTCCAAGTAATCATCTAAGATCAAGAAACCTTTGTTATTTATAGTAGGTTATCTTTCTTATTTAAGGTAATAATCATATTCAAACTTTGATTCAATTTCTATAACTATAACTATCTTAATTCGAGTAGTAATCTTACTTGAAATTGTTTTCGTGTCATGATTCTACTTCAAGAACTTCCAAGCCATCAAAGATCCATTCAAGCTGAAGATTACTTCTTGTCTTTTCTAGTAGGTTTACCTACTATACTTGAGGTAGTAATGATGTTCATAACATCATTCGATTCATACTTATATTACTATCTTATTCGAAGAAAATAACTTGTAATCACTAGAACATAGTTTAGTTAATTCTAAACTTGTTCGCAAACAAAGTTAATCCTTCTAACTTGACTCTTAAAAACAACCAAACACATGTATTATATCTATATGATATGCTAACTTAATGATTTAAAACTTGGAAACACAAAGAACACCATAAAACCGGACATACGTCGTTCTAGTAAAACCGGTGGCTGTTTTGGGTTGGAAAAATAAAACCTATCTTAATCTTTGAATTTAAAGTTTATTTTCTGGAAAAATGAAATTTCATATGAACATGATACTATATCCAAAAATCATGGATTAACACAAAGTAAAAGTATGTTTTTCAAAATGGTCATCAAGATGTCGTTCTTCGACGGAAATGACTACCTCTTTCAAAAATGACTTGTAACATGTAACTCCGACTACAAACCTATACTTTTTCTATTTAGATTATTAAATTTCGGTTCGATACGAAACCATAGCAATTTGATTCACTCAAATCGGATTTGTAATGAAAAAGTTATGGGTAAAACAAATTGGATAGAATTACTAGTTTTAGATACGAAAATTTTATAACAAATCTATACTAACCATATCCTAGCTAACTTATCCTATATCCTACATGTATTTATACATATCTTGATCCCTTATTAGTATAAATACAAATTATAATAGTCGGGGTTAATTCTACTAGAATTATATATATATATATGACTTGATATTCATAGACACGTATACAATGTTTTGATATATCATGTTGACATCATCTATATATATTATTTTGAATAACACATAAGACACTATATGCGGTAATGCTCAAGTTAGCATATAATGGGTCGAGGTTGATTTTAAAATAATATATATATCATGAGTTGTGATCGAGTCTGAGACATGTATACAATGGGTCGTGGGGTGATTCGGACAATATATATATTATGTGTCTTAATTATATTAAGACAATATATAATAGTGTTAGTTAATTCTAACACGATTCAAACACACACACACACACACACACAGATATATATATATATATATATATATATATATATATATATATATATATATATATATATATATATATATTATTGGATTATTGTGGACTACTACGTTGGACTGCTAACTTGACAACTTAATACGTTAAAACGTAAATAAAAATTTATATGAATATATTTCCATCATACTTTGATATATATGTATATATTTGTTATAGGTTCGTGAATCGATCTGTGGCCAAGTCTAATTCTCGACGAATTGAAAATCTGTGAAAGTGAGTTATAGTCCCATTTTTACGTTTAATCTTTTTAGGATGAGAATACATGCAGTTTTATAAATGTTTTTCAAAATAGACACAAGTAATTAAAACTACATTCTATGTTGAATTACTATACCGGATATTACCCTTTTTGAACTTGGTAAGCTAAGAATTAGTGTTTATTATAATTGTCACTAATTGACGTGAATCCTAAAGATAGATCTATGGGCTTTGACACGCCCCAGTCAGAGAATTTGAACTGCTTTAGTACTTTGATTTTTCTCTACAGACGAGTGGTTCTGTGTTGGGGATATTCTAGATGCATTCTGTTAATGTCGGTTACCAGGTGTTCAATTATATGAATGATTTTTATGGCTATTTATGAAAAATAAAATCTTGTGGTCTATTATTAATTTGATATATAGGTTAAACCTATAACTCACCAATATTTTTGTTGACGTTTTAAGCATGTTTATTCTCAGGTGATTATTAAAAGCTTCCGCTTTCGCATGCTAATTAAAGACAAGATTTGGAGTCTGCATGCTTGTATAATATTGTTTAAAAACTGCATTCGAGAACTTATGTTGTTGTAACATATTATTATTGTAAACCATTATGTAATGGTCGTGTGTAAACGTTATAATTTTAGATTATCATTACTTGATAATCTATGTTATGTCTTCAAAACCTTTGTCGATAAAATAAAGGTTATGGTGTTTTAAAAACGAATGCAGTCTTTGAAAAAGTCTCATATAGAGGTTAGAACCTTGCAATGAAACTAATTAATATGAAACGTTTATAATCGATATGAACGAGGCATTTCACTATCTCTCCAAGTTTCATACTCATATTCATCAAACTTGGGTGGTTTGTTTGAAGAACCATTTTCGAGATAAGAGGTGTTGTTGTATGCAGCCATGAGAGAATTCAGGTCCAAGATATGAGATTATCAAGACTGAAGCTCTGATACCAGTTGTTGGTCCCTTGATAAACAACAGGAGTATTGTAGGGGGTGTGAATACAATTCTTTTTAATCAAACAAGTTAAGTAGCAGTTAAATATATTCAAGCAAGTAATTAAATAAGAGGCTTGTGTAATTTTCAACGTTATTCTTTTATTGATATAAATCATAAAGAATCACAACAGTTCGATGGCGGAAAAAATATTTGGTTGATACAGATTACACCTAAGTATAGCTAAAGAGGTTATCTTAAAATTATTACACGTTTGGACTCTATTTAATAAAACACACACCACTGCTTATTACAATAGTAAATACTTTTATTTATAGTAGTCCTGTTATCCATGTAATTGCTCTATTTTCCGCTGCTACATAGGATGTCTGTACTTGTGGGGACAACTGCATCAGCGAGCATGCTCTCTTTCTTTGGTAGTTATTTGCAGAAACACCCCAATTCGGTTTGGTACCACCATTTGAATAAATAAATAGAATGTTGAGTTTCCTAGACGTTAACAATTACACATGTCTGCACATGCGTTAAACTTTTGCATTCCCACGTGGTCTTGTAAGGCAGTGGCGTAGCCATATAGTACTTGGGGTGGTCAAATGACACCAACTAAAAAAAAAATTTGTAAGCTAGTATTTTCTAATATAGTGGGTATATGTGTGTTTATTCTCAATAAATGACCCCATCCTAGCATTCCACTTTGACCCCACTCAAAAGAAGTTTACATATTTAATACAACATATTTTTGCATTTGGTAATTGTAATTGGATTAGAAACTTCAGCCCAGTTGTTTACTACGGACATACGGCCTTATTATTATTATTATTATTATTATTATTATTATTATTATTATTATTATTATTATTATTATTATTATTATTATTATTATTATTATTATATTAGTAAATAATAATACAACACAAATACTACGTACTTGGTGTGTTACGAAGTTTTCCAAACAGATTAGAGTTTATGTATACTCATACTCATATTCATATAACTAGTTAAATGACTCGTGAAACCACGAGTTTGTTTAAACAAAACACTTTAATAATATGTTTTAGGTATTAAGTGAACGTAAATGCTAAAGTCATTTAGTTTAATGACCCGTGGAACCACAGAGTCAGACTAAGAAACTCGTCAGCTGAACATTTCATCAAACACCTAAAATGCATATTAAACAATCCACATCCAATCATAAGAGTAATATTAGTTGTCATTTTATTTTAGAAGTGTAAATTAAAATATAAATTTAAAATTGGTTTCCTTCTGCCTAGCTTTTATATCTTCTCGTACTCAATTCAAAATAATTAATTATAATAATTCAAAAATGTTTAATTAAAATAATTATCATTATGATTTAATAATAATAATAATTAATTAATAAGATTTAATTTTAATTCAAAATTATTTATATTAATGACATCACCCACCATGCTTAGATTTTTTTACTTTTGTTTTTTGATTTTTTTTAACAAAAGAATTAGTCTAATAATGACATCATCATTATAGGATTTTAATAGAAACTATAGATAATAATAATAATAATATTATACTCTTCCGTTTATTTTTTTGGTTCGTCACTTCGTCAATCGTCATCTTTTAAGGCGCAAAAAAGAGCAATTCGTAACTCCCCATTAAAGTTCATAAGTTTATTTAGGATATTATTAATACATCCGGATCTTTTATTCTTTAAATTATTCTTTTTAGCTATCTAAAATCTTAGGGTTTACTTTTTTTTTTTTAAGTTTATGGTTAATTTAGTTTTAGTTTGATACCTCATACCTCACACATGTGAGATTGGGTCTGTTGTTGTATTAGTTTTAGTTTGATAATCTAGTTTACTTAGTATATCATGAATTATTTATATTACTTATTTGTATATTCTATTTAATGTCGATTATATAGAGATGTAAGGCACACTAGATAATTCTGTAAAACGAAAAACATATGATGAAGTAGAACCTTCAAGTGCAACCGCAATAGTAGATAGGTATTTTTTGACCATGAAGCTTTAAATCAGACTTACGTATTTGAATGTATGGTGAATATCTAAACGGTTGTTTTCTTTGTGTCATAGAAAGAGAAACGCTTGCTAATGTTACAAATGAAACAATTATGGATCGTTTCCAAGGAATGAATATCGTAGGGGACAATTGTGATTCAAAGTAATTTGATTTTTTTGTCAATAATTGTTTTCTTTTTTTGAATGGTGAATTTACATTACCGGATCATTTATTTCAACGACCCTCATCATTTTCACCCACACACGCTAGAAGGAAACTCCTACCCGGGTTGCTTGGCAACTAATCCCAGGAAATTGGAGAGAAAACCTTCCGCCCCCAGGAATTGAACCCGAGTTGTTTGGCACCTAATCGCGGGCCCTTCCACACAGAGGCTTGATACCGTTGAAGAAAAAGTTCGTTAGTTTTTGATGCTATTTTATGACATCAACCAGTTGCAATCCTGGCTCCGCCACTGTTGTAAGGTCACTTGTCAGCCACTGACATGTGTCCTTTTCTATTCAACTTTGTCTTCGACTTTTGTTAAATAGTACAATTGATGTAGACCATACAGGAAACTATTATGCTTGTAATAGAGCATAATTTATCTAAGTGTTGTATGCTGCTACCAGCTATGCTGGTTCTTCTACTGGTTCACTTGATCTTGACGATTTGCTGGGCACACATCCTGTGTTGGTTGAAGAATACTGTCTACCTTATGCTGGTAAACCAGATAGCATACTGGGACACTCGACACAACAACAAATATTGTCTATTCATGAATACACCTATGCTAGTTGCACATAACATTTTAGTGTACATGATTGCTGTTTTGTATTAAATTCTTAATTATTTTGGGGACACAACAGACCAATTCTCAGTTTAAGTGACAAAGAAACAACAATTTTACTTATTGAATTAAGAGTTGTACAGAAATGGATCATTAACTGGGAAGTAAACAGACCCTAAGATTATATGGGATACGTGTTTTGGTTATTGGATGGACGTCAAGTATGATGACAATGACCTGAGGTACGTTCATTATTCGTTACACAATTAGATTGACCGTCCTATTAATGTTAAACTAAAAGAGGAGCCCAATGAGCTATGGTTCAAAATCTTTATAGATCATGCTATTAGACGCGGCATACATGAATTCTGTTTGGTGATTGGATTGTGTTTCAGGCCGGTTATTGATTTTGTACATCACATTGGGAAGAAAACGTAGGATTTGTGCCTAGCATAGCATCGTGTGTGCTTAAAAAGCGATCTAGTGATACATTCAAGATTGGCATGTTGACGATTTGTTAGATGAGCCTGGGTTTTTCCTGGAAGAGGTAAAGCAAGTGATGAGGATTTCGTGCGAGTAGCAATCACTATGTTGGTGCAAGTGACTTTTCTTGGGAATCAGAATCGAGATCCTGTTCAAGTTGTGACTTTCTGCATTTGATAGAGGATTTCGAGTTGATGAACCAATATCCTTAAGGTTATTCGGTTTGGACGCAAACTTTTAACAAGTTGCATCATTGATTGTTGAAGTTGAGAGACAAGATTCAGCCTTAGATGACATACGCTATTGCTGGGTTCGTGTGGGCATTTAAGGAAAATTTTAAAGTTTAAAATTCCATTCAATTAAGGTTTGATTCATTCACCATTAACATAATGTTTGTTTATGAAGATATGGATACGTAAGGCGTTCGACATTCGATTTAGTCCTTATTGTTACAAATCGGAGAGTGGCGTCCCTCGTGCCATTTACAAGAATCCTAAGAAGAAGGTGACTCCCTAGATTGAATATGTGGAATTGTTGCCGATATCGACGAGATTTACCGCCACTTTAAAATATAAATTGTCTTACACACTGGCTACAACTTATCTAATTGGTTTGCGTATGTTTGTAAATGTTCAGGGGGATGCACCAGGTGATCGATGTCCGCTTCAGCGATTGAATAGCATGAGGCAGGAGGGTGCTTGTAAGAGGTTTGTAGCGAGTGCACGGTTCTTTCAGTACCCAGATAAGCCAATTATCATATATCGTATAGGGGAAGAAATGGCAAAGGAAGCGACTGCAATAAAGAAGCAGAACATGTGGCAAAGGAATAATTAGTTGCCCAGTATGAGATGTTAGAATTGTTTGTAATGAGGCTGGAAAATTAAAAGACGAGACATAACATTATGTTCAAGGCTACCAAGAAACTATATGAACTGATTTAGAGACAATCATAAGGTGTTCATCAACCAACTTCTGCAGAAGATTGAGATGTTGGAGAGTAAGATGATTAGTACTGATGCAGGGATGACTAAGGTAATTTTTATAGCTATTTTAAAACAATTTAGTTTCTTAACTTAGATAGTGTTAGAACCACAAGTTGTTCTAGCTCATATGTTGTTAACTGAGTTAGAACATCATTTGGTTCTAACTCAACAAATAGCCTTTGGCTTAGAACAACTTACTGTTCTAACTCAGTTTATTTTAACACTTTACAATTTACTGAGATGTTGTTAGAACAACATGTTGTTCTAGCACAAGATGTTTTTAAATGAGTAAAAACATCAATTGGTTCTAACTCACTAAACAGTCTAAGTCTTATAACAACTTGTTGTTCTTACTTAGTTTATTTTCTATTGTTAAGATTTTGATTACTATTATTTATAGGATGATGATGTTATTGGTAGATATGTATCCGAATATATACCACTGGAGATGAGTTCAAATCATTCCCTATAACTTTCAAGTTCACTCCAATTATCAGGAGCACAACGTTAGAGAGAGTCGAGTGACACATGTTACGTTTTCACCCTTTATGACACCCAATCAGTTCAAGAAAAAGGGCAAGCATAGTTAAACATTGGTGGTTGATGATAAGATGATTGATGAGAGTTTGGTTAATATTGTTGAGGACAAATCGAATGAGCCAGTGCTTGAGGAAAAACACAATGAGCAAGTTTAGTGCAAAGACCATGAGCCAATGGTTTATACAAAAGATAGTGGTAAAGAGCTATCATTCCAACAAAAAAAAGAAAGAAAAAGATTGAAATATCAGAAACTGATATTATGCAAGTTGTTGATACTTTGGTTACTGATGAGGACAACTTATATCCGTCACCTGCTACAGATTTTGAGGATGAAAGGAACCTATCGGGGCCGTCGACGGTGGATGAAGCTAAGTGATGTTGTGTGTCATGTTCTTGTGCAGAATCAACCTTTAAATTTAGAAAAACTATACTATAACGACTTCACACTTATGGGCAGTGTCCCGACCGGTGTAGTGAAGTATCTGGTTAAGTACAGGATTGTCCCAAGAGAGGATTAGAGAGTCATAATTTGGTGAATTTTATTTTTTTGTATTCTTATGAAACAACCCAACCCGTTATTATACCGCCCCGGAAAAAAAATTTCTTTTATTTAACGCATTAATATCGATAACAACGACACCATAGTTATGTTCTCAAAACATTTCCAATACTTTACAAGTTTAAAGAACTTTAATTTATACATTACATAAGTAGGTGTCAAAATGGGCATAACAACCCAAGACCCGTTTTACATAATCCAAAAGGTAATTTTGACCCAAAGCGTTTAACTACCAACAAAAGACCGAGCATGGTGATTGGGATTGCACTACCCAATCCTAAGCTAAATCCAAAAGTCAAGTCTTCTAAAGCATACGCGGTAGTCCACTAGTCTCCACGCTTACCCTTTCCACGTCCGCTTTGCAAATCTATAAAAATGTAAACAACGAGAGAGTAAGCTACTTGCTTAGTGAGTACAACAATATTATATACATACATATGCATAAAATGAACACGGATCACTAACACAAGTAATAAACACATACTGCAATCCAAGCATAACTATGCAAAGCTACACATAACGTACCACCATGTCAATCCACAGGATTAGCTACAACACAACAATATATGTATATAGAGATATGCGTCAACCCAAAATACCAAGGTTAACCCCTTAACCTCAAACTCATTAAGGTTGGCCGAAAACTCACGCGCCCTAGTGAATCCGAAAACTCACGCGATTCACTACCTTCACCACAACAACAATTGAGGTTGGCCGAAAACTCACGCGCCTCGGTGTATCCGAAAACTCGCGCGATACACCACCCCAATCCATACGACAATAAGTTGGCCGAACACTCACGCGTCCTAGTGAATCTGAAAACTCACGCGATTCACTACCTTGAGTCAAACTACAACAACAACAAGAACAATAGCAGGGTTGACCTACTTGTCAACTTGGATCCCAAACTTACGAGATTCACTACCCCACGAGTGGTAACCCAAACGCACAAATGTGACGACCCAGAAAATTTTGACTAATTTTAAACCAAACTCCCGATACGATTTAATATATTTGACGCGATAAGAAAAGTCTGTTAGGTTGAGTCTCAAAAAAATTTGAACTGTTTCAGATATCTATTTGACCTTCGACTATTCCCGACGATTCACGAACATCTATTTGTAAATAGATATGTGCATATTTAATTATATATATATATATATATATATATATATATATATATATATATATATATATATATATATATATATATATATATATATATATATATATATATATATATATATTAATTTGAAATGTTATATGATTCAATTATTAGAATTTACTATGTAAAATAAAATAAAATATGATAATATAATAATAATTATTTAAAACATATCTATATATAAATAAAGTATATTAAAATAAATATTTAATGATTGTATTACTCGTTTGATATTCCGATTGATATTAAGTAAGTTAAATTCAAACTTATATGATTTTAAAATAAACGGTGATCCGAAAATGAGTTACATGAATCATAGGCCTATTAAAAATATATTTAGAAGCTAAATAATAAATGTTAACACTTTTTATATTTTACCTGGAATCGAGCGCGGACAGTAATTTAATTATTATTTAATAATTTTAAAAACAATTAATAGCCTTAACTATACAATATTGATTAAATAAATAAAGATAATTAATTTAAAATTTTGAGATTTGTCTGAGAACTTTTATCCGCCACTGATTAATCACGGAGTACGATATAGCACTCCATGGAAACCATCGGTAGAAAAATCAATCAAAGAGTCACAAGATGCCTTACTATTAAATTTGAGATTTTTGCTTGCTTTACTGATTGTTTTGTTATCTATCTCCATCACACTTTATATATTATATATACAACTTGCATATTTCATATGAGTATAATAATATTAATATACTTGTTATATTTAATGATTCATATGTCATGTTTAATAAGTATCTTAGATATATTTATTTTATATATCTTGAATAATTAATTAATACTTATTAAAAATATAATAATAGAGTTAGGTTATCTGTTCTAAATATGATTATATATATATATATATATATATATATATATATATATATATATATATATATATATATATATATATATATATATATATATATATCTAATTATTATTTTAATAATAATAATGATACTAGTAATAATAATAAAAATGATAATAATAATGATGATACTAATTATTATTATTGGTAGTGTTAATTTTGATAAATATGATATTAATAATTAATAGCTCATTTAATTCATAATTTTATCCATAATTTTTAAATCCAGAATTTATAAATGTACTTAATATTATTTAGAAAATCATTATTTTCATATTCGAATTTTCGAATTAACACTTGTAACAGTACATTTTAAATCATAATTTTTACTTAAGCTTAATTATGTTACTTAAATCATAACTTAATTATAATACTTTTATTTCAAACCATTCTTCATAATATCCTAATATCTTAAGATTTTAACGATTTTATGTCTGTATATACATATATATAAATATTCTATTTATAAATTTTCATGACCATAGCTATGTTATTTACTTCTTAATCAATATAAATTTTATAGTTATATACATACTTACCTATTCAATATCATAAGACTTTAGTTCATAAACTTTTAATACTTAATATTAACGATAATCTTATTTGTAGCTATAATCATAATAATAATAGCAAATGATCTACATGATAATGATTTTTAATAATAACAATACTTATAAGGATATTAATAATAATAATGATGTTATTAATGATTATACTTATATTAATAATAATAATAGTCATAATCATAAAAATAGTATTAATACATGTATTAGTAATAATAATAATGATAAAATTCATAATACTTAATTAGTAATACTTCTAATAATAATAATAATAATAATAATAATAATAATAATAATAATAATAATAATAATAATAATAATAATAACAATAATAATTATTATAACAATAATAATCATAATAATCATAATAATAAATATAATGATAATAATAATGAATAAATAAATAACTACCTCAATAATAAGCCTTTTAAAAAAAATTGCCCCAGCCAGGCTCGAACCCGCGACCTCTAGCTAACCCGAATCACCACTTAACCACTCGTCCGTTTTCCTTTTTCTGATATAAACCCATTTCCAAAAGTATATAACCCGTATTCTCTTTTGATTAATTCTATCTTCTTCAACAAAAAAAAGTTTTAGTCGACCAAGAATCATAAAATCATTTGCTTAACTAGTTTTAGGATTTTTAAACTAAACAGAAATAATGAGTTAAAGAGATTCAAATTAACAGAAACAGAAGAAATAAATAAAAAAATACGACAGTAGTAGCAGCAGCACGAAGAACACTTTTGAACCTCAAATCGATTTTCAAATTCCCAAGTGTTTTAGACAAAATTTAAAACATGAACTAAGTTCTAAATCGTTCATGTAATCTTTCTGATTCATCAATTTAATCCAAAACATCCAAAACGAGGTAAAATTTCATGATGAACCAATTCTTTGACTTTTTAAATATTAACTTTGACTCCAAAATTCAGGATTGATAGAAAGAATTAGAAGCTATAAATTTGCAGTTAGTTTACATAAATGAATATTAACAAAACCACATTATTACTTTTTGAAATTATTTTCGATTTCAAAGAATTGATTAAAAAGTGCAGGAACAGGGTACAGGACTGAGTTCTTGCCTCTTTCTGTTTAGAATTAAATCGATTCAAGGAGTTTTTATTTGATATGTGATAATGATAATGAAAACACTGAATGACTTCTCCCCAATAACACGAGTTAATTTAGCTATTTTCTAGCAAAAGGGAAATCGACAAGATAAATCTATCGTACAGGCACTTTAAAAAAAATATTAAAAGTGACAATAATAGCTAACAGATTTTGGAATTACTCTTGTGATTGAACACATATTTGTACTACCAATTAAACAAAGAATTAATCACCTACAGCTTCGATAATGATTGATAACAGAATACAAGTTTCCTGTATTTATATACATATAATTAACCGTATAAATATAATTGTATAAGTATATATATATATATATATATATATATATATATATATATATATATATATATATATATATATATATATATGAAGCGCCCCGTCCTAATCCATCCGGACGAAGTCCATATCGATTATAAACGATTCACAATAGTTGGTTACATCGCGAGGTACTTGACCTCTATATGATACATTTTACAAACATTGCATTCGTTTTTAAAAGACAAACTTTCATTGCATCGAAAGTTGACGGCATGCATACCATTTCATAATATATCCAACTAAAATTTGACTTAGTAATAATCTTGATGAACTCGACGACGCGAATGCAACGTCTTTTGAAATATGTCATGAAGGACTCCAAGTAATATCTCTAAAATGAGCAAATGCACATCGGAAGATTTCTTTCATACTTGAAAATAAACATGCTTTCAAGTGTCAACCAAAAGGTTGGTGAGTTCATAGGTTTATCATAAAACAATAAAATTCATCATTTTGATAGACCACAATATTTAAATCCTGCATGGTACAAATGGGCCCGAATCCTATACCCACCTGTAATGTACATGCGATATCTTTTAAAAACAGTACACCATTATCGTGTACGAAATCATCTTTCATAAATTTTAGTAACCGTACACATATCTCGTGTACAAAAACTAATACACATAACATGTGTATAAAAATCATTCTCTCGATACATAACATTCATATCAATTGGTGGCAATTATCATGTCTACATAATTCAATGGTGGCAATTATTATGTCCACATAATTCAACGGTGGCAATTATCATGTCCACATAATTCAATGGTGGCAATTATCATGTCCACATAATTCAATAATAATCCGCAGAACTTCTGTCTGCATAATAATTCATTCGAGGAATGTTTTGCTTGTGTCTATCTCGTCAAACATTTGTAAAAACATTTCATGTATTCGCAGTTCAAAACATATTTCAAAAGCATTTAATAAAGCAGTTGTAAGAACAGTGCATGTATTCTCAGTCCCAAAAATGTAAAGAGTAAAAGGGAGCAAATGAACTCACCATGCTTTTTGTCCAAATCGATGGTTTACATCACATGCAGCGAATTCAAATCTCCACTAGGATTATTCTATTCTATAATTTACTCAAGTAGGGTTATTAGCTTGGAATATGTTGGCCATAAGGAAAAGTAAAACACGCCAAAACAGTTTTTAATCATAACTTTATTTGTAGACTGCATACTTTAATATATATAGTGGCTTTGTGTGTTAAAGTTTAGAACAAGAATTGGGAACAGAAAGATGGCGAGTAAAAAAAATGTTTAAAGGTTGGTTGATAGGTGAAGGTGTTGATGGTTTAAAACAGAAACATCTAACAGCAACAAATCAGTTTAAGCATAGCAGCAGCAGTTCGTGGCGTTTGGTTTATAATTTATTCGAAACAGAAACAGAAATCTAGAGTGGTAGCAGTCGGGTTATAGTAGTAGCAGAAAGCCCGTAGCAGGAATACACAAGCGTAACAGTAGCTGGAAAGATCAAAAGGTGTAGGGTTTGTGGTGGTGATTATGGTTTTTGTTGGTTATTATGAAAACGGATGGCGGTGAAGGTTTCAGTTCATCAAGAAGGTATATATATTTCTCTATAAAGGAATAGATAGAGAGTGAGAGTGAATTGGTGTGAAGTGGATGAGTGATAATCAAGTGAGTTTTGGTTTCGTTCATTTCTGTTTTTAGTTTTCAATTGCATTATCAAGATAGAATTATACATAGCTTGTAATCGAATATTTGATGTAGTACACTTGATTGTTTGTATTGTAAACTGATTTGGACGCGTAACAATAGCCGACATGAAGTACGAGTATTTTGTATCAGATGGATAAAAGAATTAAAAGTTGAATATGACTTGCAACTGAGTTTTGTTTGTGTTATGAATCGATTCTTATATATAATTTGTATGTGTCGACAGAATATTAAGCCAGGGAGAAGAATACAAAGAAAATAAAAGCAGAAAAAGACCTCAAATTGATTTCGACTTCTTCTGTTATTAAATTCGTGATTGGTACTGAATTAGATACGGGAATCAATCAGATGCAGTAAGAAAGATACATATAACAAATTTTGTAGACAAGAAGTACATATATGTTTAATCAGGGAATTAAATAAATGAATAAACAGATAGAGATTGTCAACGAATCTGTTTTGAGTTTGTTTCATTCTTTTAATCGTTCTGTGAAGGTATAACAATGATAGTGAAGTGTAACAACTAATTCCTATTTATCTGTTTAAAAGATTCGTAAATTTTTTTATAATTAATAAGTATATATATATTAATAATGTAAATAATACTAATAATAATTATATTATTGTTAAAAAATATATTAATAATAATGATAATAATAAGAGTGATAATAATAATAATATGATTATATTAATAATAATGATAATTTAATTTGATAATAATAATAATCTTATTAATGATACTAAAATAATATTAGTTATAATGATATTAATGATAATGATAATAATAATAACATAATAACTTATACTTTTCTATAATAATATTAATAATAAAATTATTAATATTAACCTTTATAATGAAAGTAAGATTATTAGTATAACTTGTATGTTTTAACTTGTAATTAGATTTAATATGTAGAATTTATATCTTATTAACTGTCTAATAATTAATGAATATACTATAATAACACATTTTGAATATTTATTACTTACATATTTTAATATATTACGATATACATAAAATCAATAATTATGCACAGAAATCATATATATATATATATATATATATATATATATATATATATATATATATATATATATATATATGTATATATATATGTATATATATATATATATATATTTTTAAACTACTATATATATATTTAATTATGTTTTAAATATACAGTAGATAATTATATATGGAAACAAATACACTCAAAGTATAACATTATATATTTAGTACTTTGTTATCATTGACAAATTATGTTCAGAATCATTTATAATCAATATACTCAATAACAAGTTTTAGTTATTTTAAGTTATTTTTAATAATAACTTAATCACATAAAAGTTTATTAATATAATAAAACTATCATATATAATTATTTATATCTACATTTCTGTTTAAGATCAAAGGTTCGTGAATCGTCGGTAATAGTCAAAGGTCACATGATATATGAAACAGTTCAACATTTTTGAGACTCAACATTACAGACTTTGCTTATCTTGTTGAAATCATATAAAGATTGAGTTTAAATTCAGTCAAAAATTTCCGGGTCACTACAATATATATATATATATATATATATATATATATATATATATATATATATATATATATATACATACATATATATAGATATATATATATACATATATATATATATATATATCTGTATCTATGTTTACGTATATATATCAGTTATTTATATATCTATTATATTAAATTCTATAATATTAGTTAATAATATAAATCTACATACATATATACATATATATATATATATATATATATATATATATATATATATATATATATATATATATATATATATATATATATATATATATATATATATATATATATATCTTTATATCTCTGTATCTATGTTTACGTATATATATCAGTTATTTATATATCTATTATATTAAATTCTATAATATTAGTTAATAATATAAATCTATTAATATAATCTGTTAATATTTTTTTATTTTTAATAAGAATACTAATAATAATAATAATAATAATAATAATAATAATAATAATAATAATAATAATAATAATAATAATAATAGAATTAATAATAATAATAGAATTAATAATAATAATAATATTAATAATACTTTATCAAAATTATACTAATATGAGTAATTACAAAAATAATAATAATAATATTTTTAATGATAACCTTATTAAATTGTATTATTTTTATTATAATAATGTTAATAACTATAATAATAATGTTGATAATAATAATAATGTTATTAATGATACTAATAATAATACTAATTTCAAAAATATTAGTAATAACAATATAACAATTTACATTTATACCCATTTTCATAATAATATTAATATAACAATTATATTCAATCCTGCAATTAATTTTAATTGTTCTTATAATCTTTCTATCATACCTTACATTTATAACAATAATAATGATATTAATAATACGAATACTGATAGTAATAGTAATACTGAAAGTAATAATGATATTATTACAACTATGTCTTAATTTGTAATTTTTATTTAATATATTAATACTACATGTTTTTAATTATGTAATATGTAATAATTATATAATGTATATATATAATAACATATATTGAATATAATACATTTCAATATATATAATACAATGCACATATATTATGGAGTAATGATTAGAAATCATATATATTTATTCACAACAACTTTTTATCTTGTATAAATATTTTTACATATTTAACTCTGATGATTAAATTGTATTTTATTATTTTAATTTATAATATAAACTTATATTTATATATATACATATATACATATTTATTTACAACAATTGTCCGTGAATCGTCCGGAATAGTCGAAGGTCAATTGAATATGTTAACATAGTTTCAAAAATTTTGAGACTCAACATTACAGACTTTGCTTATCATGTCGATATCATAATAAGATTAAGTTTAAATCTGATCGGAAATTTCCGGGTCGTCACAGGCACTTGGTAACTAACTTAACGTATATATCACCCCCTAAAAGTACATTTGGCGAGTGCGTAAGTTTACGAAGTATTAAACACCCGTTGAATGCTAGCGCGACTAGCCCGAGTGGGGATGTCAAACCCTATGGATCCATATCTAAGATTCGCGTTCACCGGTTCAAAAACCAATGAGTAAACGTTACCGAGCTAAGGGGAAATTTTATGTCGTTATATCACCCACACATATATAAAGTTTAAGTACTCGTGCCTAGTAAGTAAACATAAAAAGCGTATCTATTCTCAGTCCCAAAAATAGTTAGGTAAAAAGGGAGCTATAACTCACATTGAAAGTGCGGTAAAAGTCGATACGAGATAAATAAGCAAGTAAGTCGGTCCGAAAGGTCCTCAACCTAAGTCAAAAGTTACTAAGTCAGTAAGTTGTCCCAAAAGGGTTTAAATGTACATAAGTTAAGTCTTAAGTGTCATCATCATCAACATCATACGTAAAAAGTAAAGTAAGTTTTCAATCAAGAATAGAGATCGAAACAAAGGCTGACTTCGTTCAGCTGCTACGACCTCTATACAAACTGAAATGACATGAGACCAGTGTCCAAGGCTCCGTATGTGAGTCCTCTAACATCTGACCAATTTTCAGAATCTAACTCATCTTCGTTTGACCGTAGCGACGGTTTAAGTGCGAGTAGGTCAGAATTTTCAGCACAACGTTACAAAGGCGTAATGACTTTCAGAAGGCTACAAATCCTAAACCGTAAATCGGATTAAGACGAGTCTTAAAAGAAAAGTCATCTACTTGAACCAAAATATCTGGAAATCAGATTTTCAGAAGCCCAGGAGCCCGATCAGACCCTGAAAAACACAAAGCAAGTGCTCCGGTGAGTTTCTTGGTGTTTGATGTTCATCACGATTCTCATCCTTGATGCGTATGAGCCTCAAGTATACAACTCTTGATGTTTTAGCATCAATTTAACCAAGGTTTGACCATAAACACACAAAGTTAGGACTAAGAAATAGAATACAACTCTTGTGAGAGTTTGAGCAAGGTGATGAACCAAAGTTACATCAATTTCTTAGTTCAAACACAAATACAAGTCCTATTATGCTATAAACTTTAAATCCAACTAAATAAGCAAGACCTTAAGCTATAGAACTTAGATCTTAGATAAACATTAAATACCTTTGACTAAAAAGTCTAGATCTCATATTATTGGTGAAACCCTAAGTCATAATACTTAGACTTTCAACTTTTACACAACCATAAGTTACAAAACTTAGATCTTGTAAAGTAAAGTGAACACAAGTTAATGAATTCTTGTTTTGACAAGCTAGATGACCATAAGTTACTTAAATTAGATCAACTTTAAATGAGTAAAAGTTATAATCTAGGAAGCTTAAACTTTCTTGTTCTTGAACCTTCAAAGTTAGACTTCGGTTACAAGATTTATGAGATCAAAGTTAACAAGTAAATCTTTGATCAAGAAGTTTATATAAATCGAATTTCTCAAACATAAATGATAAATTTAAAGTTAAAACTAAATAAGTTCAAGGTTGGATCCTTTATATGATAATATGTCAAGTTATAAGCTAATCTTCATAAAATGAACTTTAAAGTTCCAATACTTGAACTTAAAGAGGATCTTAAAGTATTTGATCCTTTGATTATCACAAGTTTCATGTAGAACCAAAAGCTACAAAGCTTTGATCCTTGTTCTTGCTTCTTTATCATACAAGTAATTAAAGAATGCAAGATAACATAAGGATTTAAGTTAGAAGTGTAACATCCCGCATTTTTCCGTTAAATTATTTTAACGCCCGTCTTTTTCTTTTTAAATAATACCCTTCGTATCTAGATTCGTATCCTTTGTTATGTAACATTTTAAATATTATCGTTGTTGGAAGATAACGTCTCCCGTACTCTCGTGTAATTTAAAATATTCGATCGGTTAAATCCCGCACCCGCTTCTAAACTCGAGGGACTAAAATTGACACGGGGCAAACTAGTTGACTAGGTCAACTAGTCCACCCCAATCACCACCATTCAACCATCTCCATCTCTCTCTCTCTTTCTCTCTAGCAAGAACACACACACAAACCCCAACTTCATAAAATCATCATCTAAATTCGGGATTGGAAGCAAACTTCAAAACAAATTACATTTTCGTGATCCTCTCTTCATCCTCTTCATTTTGGTACCAACTTCATCTCGTTTGGGTAACATTTCTAAAACTCTAGATTTCTCTAAATTCGTGTTTTTGACTTGAAATGGTGTTAGTTAGTGTCTATGGCTCATTGTGATGTTGTGTGTGTAATTTATATGCTCGATCTCGTTGTTTTAGTGTAACTAGCATGAACTTGAATTTTGGTGTGTTGTTCTTGAATTTTGGATGATCATATGTTGTTAGATGTTAAAAGTTCATGTTTTAATTGTGTTCCTAGTATCACTAGCTTCAAATTGATGTGTAGGTTGCTTGAGAAAACTCCATAAACTTGATTAGTGATTTTTGGTGGAATTGAGCTAGGGTTTAATGAACTTGAAATGATTATTTGATGCATTGATTGCCATGATTTGTTGTTAGTAAGTTGTTAGTTGTATTGTATGCTCAATTACCTACAAAATGGCATGTCATATGTATGCATTGAATGCCTAAATCATTAAATGTGCATTGGTGAGTTTGAAGCATTAATGTGTGCATTGAATGATCACTTGGTTTGAAAACTCGGTTGTTACAAATGAGGTTTTTGATTGATGAATTGTGTTTAGTTGCATTCTACGTCAAAAGAGCTTTCCAACGATATAAGGTGCGAGTCCTAAGTGTTAGCGGTTTGTGTTTTATGCACAAAAAGGTTTTGGATTGAGACTTGAACATTTGGGACTGGCCAGGCACCAGCACCCGGCCTTTGCCGCGGCGCGGCCCTTTCATGTCGCGGCGCGACATATAAGGGGGTCAGGTTCTGACCTCCATGTCCAAAATACGAAAAATGTTTGGCATACTACGGACCTCCGATTCACATGAGACTTGTTCTAACATGCTTATATATGAATAAAAATCTCAGAAAAATAGTTCGGAACCCGACCCGAACGTGTTGACTTTCGTTGACTTTGACCGACCAAAGTTTGACTTTTTGTCAAACTTAACCAATTAATTATGCAATCTTCCTAACATGCTTTTATACTTGTATCTTGCATGAAACTTGACAATTTGCTTCACATGCTATATTAATCGAGTCGTATTGAGCCATAGGACTAATTGAACATCTTTGACCTATCGTGTTTACCGTTATTGATACAACCTATTGTTTAGGTCAAGACTAGCATTGTTCTTTGCACACGTTTACTTGTTGAAGTACTTTACTACTCGTGCACTCAAGGTGAGATCATAGTCCCACTTTTACTCTTTTTGAACTTATATTGGGATGAGAAAACATAAACGATTCTTTTGAACTAAGTGAACACAAGAACGGGAAAACAAACATTCTACATACGAGTTTAGAACAAAATCCTCAATTCGATTATCATTAATTACACTTGCCGGGTGTAAGCGAGAACTTATGTTATATGGCCATATGGGTTGACAACCCTCATCCTTGACGGTTCGCTACCGTCTACGGATGAAATATAATTTCGAGAATCAGTGTTTGTTCTAGCACTAAGTGATGGGGTATACAATGGAAGGAATGTTAAGCTTTGATAATTGGGTGCTCGTGAAACAAACTTTTGGAATGTATTACTATTATTTCATTGATGCAAATCTTGTGGTTCACTTGTACTTACTTACTTAAACCTATGATTTCACCAACGTTTTCGTTGACAGATTTCTATGTTTTTCTCAGGTCTTGCACGATATGTGAAACATGCTTCCGCTTACTATTTGATACTTGCATCCGATGTCGAGTATACATGCATTTCATGGAGCGTCTTTTGACTTTACTTTAAACCGTGTCGCCTAGATTTCAATCGTATCTATAACGTTGTAACTTAACTTTTGGTTGAACAATTCTTGTAAACTTTGAAACAATCTTTATTTTGAAATGAAGGCGACATATTTTGGTCAAACGTTATCTTAAAGACTTATAATCAGGTAATGGGACCCACGTAGCCGACGCCGTCACTTGACGATTTGTCGGGGTCGCTACAAGAAGAACCAAAATCCAAGAATAATAAAAAGATGATGATGATTACGATTTTGGAAGCAAAAAAGAAGAAAGAAAAAGAGTTTAAACCTTCAAGTTCTTCAAGAAAAGTTAGAGAGAAACTTGAGAGAAAAAGAGTGTGTGTTTTTGTGAAATGAAATGAGATGTTTAAAATGAAATGGTGGTGGTGGTGGTGGTGGGAGCCCTCTAGGCTGACGGTATTGGGGAGCAAAAGGGGGGACCATTTGCTTGGCATGGGTGGTAGTACATGGTGGTGTGGGTACATGTTGGGTGGCATGGGGTGTAAGGTTAAAATGTGTAAGTATTAGTACCAAGCATGCTTAATACTTGTCTTATTTACTAATGGGTCATGTCGTATGCTTCATGGGCTAACTAGTCTATTAATTAGTCCATTAAGTGAGCCCATTAAGTTAAGTAGGTTGGGCCTTTAATAAGCTAGGTCCATTAAGGGCTTAAGTCCATTAAAACTAACTAGTAAGCATTAGTAAACACTAAGCATAATTAAGGAATCATAAAGCCAAGTAATTGTCATTAGAAAATAACAATTAGTATTACGTAGTCATAATATTCCAATAATGACCAAAGTTTAACGTGTACAAAGTACATAGCTCGTTCTAAACATCAAGGGACACTAACGGTCATAAAAGCATTCGAGGATCAAGTTAAGTGATTAAACACTTAATAGCACGTTGTAAGGTATTAACGAAAGAATTAACATGAATAAAGATCCCAGAGCATAAACAAGCTCAGGTCGCACAAATACGCAGTTTCGTGAAAGTATAGAGCACAAAAATATAAGTCGAAAAAGTCCGGTCGTTACAACTCTCTGGTGACACTTTCTGGTAACACTTTCTGATGTATTAGAACTTCAGGGTGTTACATCTTACTTCCTTTTGTAATTTTATCTTTTATACTCCCTCCGTCCCAAATATATTGTCATGTTTTGACTTTAGAAGTCTTTTCTTCCAACTTTGACTTTAAATTACTTTTTATGTGTTACATAATACATAATGAACGTTATACCGTTAAAAAACATATTCAAATACCAATCCATTAACATAAATCGAATAATATATAATATAAACGGAAATATTTAAAGTTAAAGTTGAAAGAAAAAGACTTTTAAAGTCAAAACATGACAATAGATTTGGGACGAATGGAGTACAATTATTAGGGCTTTTTGTTATTGCAGAAGTAATAATGATTGATTCAATGATAATAATAAGAAAAAAGAAGGATGCTGGTTTAGTAGAGATTTTATGTGTAATCGGTTTGCAAAGTTAAATACATATTCTCGAAGGACCTTAAGTGTCAAACACATGTAGTGGTGTGACTAACCTCCTACACATGTAGTTGTGATAGTGGATGAACAAGTGAAAAAGATCTGAAATACACCAATAAAGCCCTTCAAAGTTAAAAGGAAGTACGGGAAGAACATGAAGTATACATGGGAAACGAAAGAATTTATGATTTTATACTTTCCGTCTTGTCATCTAGTTTGAATCACGAGGACGCGATCCAATACGAGTGGAGAAGAGTTGTAACACCCCAATTTATTAATTTAATATTATATTACTGTTTAATGTTTGTTAGCTTGATTTGTTAGAAAGATGAGTGGGGTTGCAAGAAATGGGATGTGGGTTGTAAGACTTTTAAGTGTGGCACGGTAAAAAGTAAATATGAGTTAAAATACATTTTCATAAAATCTAGACAGCACCCTATATTTTTTCAAAAGCATAAATTTACAAATTAACTAATTGACAAAAGTTATGAATAGTAACCAGGGGCATTTTTGACTTTTCACCTTTTTTTTTTAAATTTTAACTAAATTTCATTTTACCAACAAAGCCCCCCAAACTTTTTTGAAAAATTCAAATCGACCCCCCAAACAGGGGGTAAAGTGTCAAATAACCATTTTCATAAAAAAATCTTAAATAAACTCCACCCAAATATTCAACGGGCCATATCTTCTCGCTCGCAACGAGTTAAATTTCTCCGACACCATTGTAGTGACCCGAACTTTTCCATGTTTATTTATATTAAATGAAATTATTATTTACATGATTAAATATTTCCAACATGTTAAGCAATCAAACTTGTTAAGACTTGATTAATTGAAATAGGTTTTAGATAGACAATTAACCACCCAAGTTGACCGATGATTCACGAACGTTAAAACTTATAAAAATGACATATATATATATATATATATATATATATATATATATATATATATATATATATATATATATATATATATATATATATATATATATATATATATATATATATATATATATATAGTTAACATGATATTATGATAAGTAAGTATCTCATTAGGTATTTTAATGATGAGTTATATAAATAAAATTGAGTTTATTGAATTAAGAAACTCGAAACGATATATATATAACGATTATCGTTATAACAACGTTTTACTAAATACATATGAATCATATTAAGATATTGATACATTATGTTTAATCATGATAAATGATAAGTAAACATGTCATTAAGTGTATTAACAATGAACTACATATGTAAAAACAAGACTACTAACTTAATGATTTCGAAATGAGACATATACGTAACGATTATCGTTGTAACAACATTTAACTGTATATATATCATACTAAGATATATTAATATATCATAATATCATGATAATGTAATAATTTAACATTTTTTTAGATATAATAAACAATGAGTTAACAACATTTAACAAGATCGTTAACCTAAAGGTTTCAAAACAACATTTACATGTAACGACTAACGATGACTTAACGACTCAGTTAAAATGTATATACATGTAGTGTTTTGATATGTATTCATACACTTTTGAAAGACTTCAAGACACTTATCAAAATACTTCTACTTAACAAAAATGCTTACAATTACATCCTCGTTCGGTTTCATCAACAATTCTACTCGTATGCACCCGTATTCATACTCGTACAATACACAACTTTTAGATGTATGTACTATTGGTATATACACTATAATGATCAGCTTTTAGCAGCCCATGTGAGTCACCTAACACATGTGGGAACCATCATTTGGCAACTAGCATGAAATATCTCATAAAATTACAAAAATATTAGTAATCATTCATGACTTATTTACATGTAAACAAAATTACACATCCTTTATATCTAATCCATATACCAACGACCAAAAACACCTAAAAACACTTTCATTCTTCAATTTTCTTCATCTAATTGATCTCTCTCAAGTTCTATCTTCAAGTTCTAAGTGTTCTTCATAAATTCTATAAGTTCTAGTTTCATAAAATCAAGAATACTTCCAAGTTTACTAGCTTACTTCCAATCTTGTAAAGTGATCATCCAACCTCAAGAAATCTTTCTTATTTACAGTAAGATATCTTTCTAATATAAGGTAATACTCATATTCAAACTTTGGTTCAATTTCTATAACTATAACAATCTTATTTCGAGTGATGATCTTACTTGAACTTGTTTTCGGGTCATGATTCTGCTTCAAGAACTTTCAAGCCATCCAAGGATCCTTTGAAGCTAGATCCATTTGCCACTTTTCTAGTAGGTTTATCCACAAAACTTGAGGTAGTAATGATGTTCATAACATCATTCGATTCATATATATAAAGCTATCTTATTCGAAGGTTTAAACTTGAAATCACTAGAACATAGTTTAGTTAATTCTAAACTTGTTCGCAAACAAAAGTTAATCCTTCTAACTTGACTTTTAAAATCAACTAAACACATTTCCTATATCTATATGATATGCTAACTTAATGATTTAAAACTTGGAAACACAAAAAACACTGTAAAACCAGACATACGCCGTCATAGTAACACCGCGGGCTGTTTTGGGTTTGATAATTAAAAACTATGATAAACTTTGATTTAAAAGTTGTTCTTCTGGGAAAATGATTTTTCTTATGAACATGAAACTATATCCAAAAGTCATGGTTAAATTCAAAGTGGAAGTATGTTTTTCAAAATGGTCATCAAGAAGTCGTTCTTTCGACTGAAATGACTACCTCTTACAAAAATGACTTGTAATTTATATTTCCGACTATAAACCTATACTTTTTCTGTTTAGATTCATAAAATAGAGTTCAATATGAAACCATAGCAATTTTATTCACTCAAAACGGATTTAAAACGAAGAAGTTATGGGTAAAACAAGATTGGATATTTTTTTTTATTGTTGTAGCTACGGGAAATATTGTAACAATTATATACAAATGATATCCTAGCTAACTTATATTGTATTATACATGTATTCTAATATATTATGTAATCTTGGGATACCATAGACACATATGCAAATGTTTTGACATATCATATCGACCCATGTATATATATTATTTGGAACAACCATACACACTCTATATGCAGTAATGTTTGAGTTAGCTATACAGGGTTGAGAATGATTCCAAAAATATATATACTTTGAGTTGTGATCTAGCCTGAGACGTGTATACACTAGGTCGTGGATTGATTCAAGATAATATATATCGATTTATTTCTGTACATCTAATTGTGGACAACTAGTTGTAGGTTACTAACGAGGACAGCTGACTTAATAAACTTAAAACATTAAAACGTATTAAAAATGTTGTAAATATATTTTTAACATACTTTGATATATATGTACATATTTGTTATAGGTTCGTCAATCGACCAGTGGCCAAGTCTTACTTCCCGACGAAGTAAAAATCTGTGAAAGTGAGTTATAGTCCCACTTTCAAAAACTAATATTTTGGGATGAGAATACATGCGCAATTTTTATATATGTTTTACGAAATAGACACAAGTAAATGAAACTACATTATATGGGTGAATGATCGAAGCCGAAAATGCCCCTTTTGCTTGGTAACCTAAGAATTAGTAAACCGATCTACTAATTGACGCGAATCCTAAAAATAGATCTATTGGGCCTAACGAACCCCATCCAAAGTACCGGATGCTTTAGTACTTCGATGTTGTTTTTATCATGTACGAAGGATTTCCCTGAATGATAGGGGATATTCTTATATGCATCTTGTTAATGTCGGTTACCAGGTGTTCACCATATGAATGATTTTTATCTCTATGTATGGGATGTATATTGAAATATGAAATCTTGTGGTCTATTATTATGATTTGATAATATATAGGTTAAACCTATAACTCACCAACATTTTTGTTGACGTTTTAAGCATGTTTATTCTCAGATGATTATTAAGAGCTTCTGCTGTTGCATACTAAAATAAGGACAAGATTTGTAGTCCATGCTTGTATGATATTATGTAAAAACTGCATTCAAGAAACTTATTTTTGATGTAATATATTCTTATTGTAAACCATTATGTAATGGTCGTGTGTAAACGGTATATTTTAGATTATCATTATTTGATAATCTACATAATGCTTTTAATCCTTTATAGATAAAATAAAGGTTATGGTTGTTTTAAAAATGAATGCAGTCTTTGAAAAACGTCTCATATAGAGGTCAAAACCTCGCGACGAATTCAATTAATATGGAACGTTTATAATCAATATGAACGAGACATTTCAGTTGGTATCCGAGCGTTGGTCTTAGAGAACCATAAAATTGCATTAGTGTGTTCTACCGAGTTTGTTAGGATGCATTAGTGAGTCTGGACTTCGACCGTGTTTTTCTTCAAAAACGATTGCTTAATTTTTTATTTTTATTTTTGTTGGAAACTATATACTATTAACATGTAAATATTATGTGATATATTAATAATCTCTTAACGTGTTTGATATTGTGTGATAGATGTCTACCTCTAGTACAAATCCCATTAATTCAAAAATTCCCGAAGAGGAACCAGAAGAGGAGGAACCGGAAGAGGAGGAACAGGAAGAAGAGGAACCAGAAGAGGAGGAATCGGAAGAGGAGGAACCAGAAGAAGAGGTTCTGGAGGAAGAAATATTGATACCTATAGTAAATCGATTAAATAAAAGAAAATCCTCAACTAACGGACCAAAGTTAATAATGGTCAATGGTGTTTTCGCCGAAGAAGCAAAATATTGGGAAGATTACCAATTTTCCTATGAATCGGATCCCGATGAGGATTCCAATGATGTTATAGAAATTACCTCGACCCAATTTAATAAAGCGAAAGAAAATAATAAGGGAAAAGGTATAAAAATAGAAAAACCCGATTCCAACCCCGATAAACTTTATATGTATCGACAACATCCGTATTTCTTAAAATGTAACAATGACCCAGGAACCTCTAAACCACCAGGTTTCTCTAAACCATTGTGGAAAATGATGGCTCGTATTAGAGGAACACCATATATTCCTAGAAAATTAGGAAAACGAACCAAGTCCGAAGAAGAAGAAGCCAGTGATTCAGATTAGAGGGTTGTAATCATGTTGTATATTATATGTATTGTAGTGTGCTTGTACTTTTATGTTCTATGAAAAAAAAATTGCTTGTATTGTTTGTTAATTATCTTTTACGAATCTAATCCTTGTCTATTTTACAGTATAAAAACAAAATGGACGTTAAGGGTAGACAACCGAATATTTTAGAAGACCTACCAGAGGATATGATTGAGGAAATCTTGTCTAGAGTCGGTCAGAATTCATCAGCACATTTAGTTATGGCGAAATTAACTTGTCAAACATTTGAAAGACTTTTCAGAAATGCCTTAGTTTATAAAAGGCTTTCCTTTGATAGGTGGGGTATATCACATTGGGGAGACCATAAGTTACGCCGTGTTTTCTTTAAAACATTAAATGCGGGGAACCCAAATGCAATTTTACGCTACGGTTTAAGAACCTATTTTGACTCAACATATCCCAACATAGGATTTCGTGAATTAGAAAGAGCTTCTAACATGCAACATAAAGAAGCATGTTATGCTTACGGGTTAGTGATGTTCGCTTCTTACCAAAGTGAGAAAAAGAACATCAGACTGCAGCTTTTAAATAAGACCTTCCCACAAGTGATGGATTCAGTAGTTGGGGTGAGAAACAAGGTTTTTAGATCGTTACGGGGCTGTTGGGCATTACGAAACCCTCGTCCTTTTGACGACATTACAACATGCTGCCTAGCCAATGGTCATAACGGTTACTTTCCACAAAACCAAGGATGGGAAGTCGTCTTAGTAAAACTAGAATGCATAACTTGTTTCTGGACTTATGAATTACGTGTCTTTATTTCTTTTGCTGAACAACTTGCGTATTAACTAGGTTTATCTTCAAAACTGTCCTGTATCAAAGTGTACTATATTTCATGTTATATGTAATATAGCGAAGTTGTAAGTTTGAAGAATATTTGTATGGGATATATTATTATAATCAGTTTTTCATATGGAATTGTAGTAGTTGAATTGTATATTAGCTACTAAGTATGAACTTAACGGGTAGGTAGTACCCGAATTTAAACTTATAAAACGCTAATATGAAGAAAAATCTTTTATAAATGAGTTCATATTATGCTACGAAATACTATTGACTACTCTTAATATTCTGTATGATTAACTCGATTCAATTGGCTATTTTGAAGGAAATGGCACCAACTACTCGACACACCATGAATATGAGCGAAGAGGAATTTCGTACCTTTCTTGCTGCAAACATAGCCGCAGTACAGGCTGCGCTACATACCAACAATAACTCTGAATCTAGCAATGCAGCTAACGGCGCAAGAAATCGTATAGGATGCCCCTACAAAGAATTCACTGCCTGCAAACCTTTGAAATTTGATGGAACCGAAGGACCAATTGGATTGAAATGGTGGACCGAGAAAGTCGAATCAGTGTTTTCCATAAGTAAGTGTACTGAAGAGGACAAAGTTAAGTACGCTACGCATAGCTTCACAGGTACTGCGTTAACGTGGTGGAACACCTATCTTGAACAGGTAGGACAAAATGTTGCTTACGCACTACCGTGGTCGACATTCAAGAAATTGATGAACGAGCAGTACCGTCCCAGAAACGAAGTCAATAAACTCAAGGCAGAACTTAGGGATTTACGAACACAAGGGTTCGACGTTACCATATATGAATGACGATTCACAGAGTTGTGCCTATTGTGCCCGGGAGCATTCGAAGATGAAGAAGAGATGATCGACGCGTTTGTAAAAGGGTTACCAGTAAGGATTCAAGAAGATGTGAGTTCACACGAGCCCGCTTCTATACAGAAGGCAAGTCGAATGGCTCATAAACTCATAAATCAGATTGAGGGAAGAATTAAAGAGCAGGCGGCCGAAGAAGCCAACACGAAACAACTCAAGAGGAAGTGGGAGGAAAACGGTGACAAGAGTCACCAGTACAACAACAACAACAATTACAACCACAATCGCAACAACTATCCCAACAACTGCAACAATAATCGCAACAATAACCGCAATCCTAACAATAACTACAACAAACATCCCAACAACAACAACTACAACAACTGTTTCAACAACAATAACAATCCCAACAACAACCTCAATAACCACAACGGCAACAAAAACCAAAAACAGCCATGTCATAGGTGTGAAGAAAATCATTAGGGGTTTTGCACCACATTTTGCAACAGGTGTAAAAGAAATGGTCATAGTGCGACAAAGTGTGAGGTATACGGACCAAAGTGTAACAGAACCAAAGGAACAAATAATGTCGGAACAAGTAATGCCGAAACGAATAGTGTCGGAGCAAGTAATACCAACCCTGTTTGTTATAAATGTGGAAAACCGGGCCACATTATTAGAAATTGCCCGAATCAGGGGAATACTAATGGGCAGGGCCGTGGAAGAGTTTTCAATATTAATGAGGCAGAAGCACAGGAATACCCGGAGCTTGTTACGAGTACGTTTCTTATTGACGATAAATCTTCTTATGTTTTATTTAATTCGGGTGCGGATAGAAGCTATATGAGTAGAGAATTTTGTGCTAAATTAAGTTGCCCATTGACGCCTTTGGATAATAAATGTTTACTCGAATTAGCAAATGGTAAATTAATTTCAGCAGATAATATATGTCGGGATAGAGAAATTGAACTGGGTGATGAAACGTTTAAGATTGATTTAATACCAGTCGAGTTAGGGAGTTTTGATGTAATAATTGGCATGGACTGGTTGAAGAAGGTGAGAGCAGAGGTCGTTTGTTATAAAAAGGCGATTCGCATTATGCGTGAAAAAGGAAAACCTTTAATGGTGTACGGAGAAAAGAACAACGCGAAATTAAATCTTATTAGTAGTTTGAAGGCGCAAAAACTAATAAGAAAAGGTTGTTACATCATTCTAGCACACATCGAGGAAGTTAAACCTGAAGAAAAGAACATTAGTGATGTTCCCGTCGCAAAAGAATTTCCCGATGTATTTCCGAAAGAATTATCGGGATTACCCCCACATCGATCCGTTGAATTTCAAATAGACCTTGTACCAGGAGCTGCACCAATAGCTCGTGCTCCATACAGACTCACACCCAGCGAAATGAAAGAATTACAAAGTCAGTTACAGGAACTTTTAGAGCGTGGTTTCATTCGACCAAGCACATCACCATGGGGAGCTCCTGTTTTGTTTGTCAAGAAGAAAGATGGTACATTCAGGTTGTGTATCGACTACCGAGAGTTAAACAAACTTACCATCAAGAACCGCTACCCACTACCGAGAATTGACTACTTATTTGATCAACTACAAGGCTCGTCTATTTATTCGAAGATCGATTTACGTTCTGGATATCATCAAATGTGGGTGAAGGAGGATGATATTCCAAAGACTGCTTTTAGGACACGTTACGGTCATTACGAGTTTATGGTTATGCTGTTTGGATTGACCAACACACCAGCTGTGTTCATGGACCTCATGAACCGAGTGTGTGGGCCATATCTTGACAAGTTTGTCATTGTTTTCATCGATGACATACTTATTTACTCGAAGAATGATCAAGAGCACGAAGAACATTTGAGAAAAGTGCTAGAGTTGCTGAGAAAAGAAAAACTGTACGCTAAGTTTTCAAAGTGTGCATTTTGGTTGGAAGAAGTTCAATTCCTCGGTCATATAGTGAACAAAAAAGGTATTCAGGTGGATCCAGCAAAGATTGAAACCGTTGAAAAGTGAGAAACCCCGAAAACTCCAAAACACATACACCAATTTTTAGGGCTAGCTGGTTATTACAGGAGATTCATCCAAGATTTTTCTAAAATAGCAAAACCCTTGACTGCGTTAACGCATAAAGGGAAGAAATTTGAATGGAAGGATGAACAAGAGAAAGCGTTTCAATTATTGAAGAAAAAGTTAACTACGGCACCTATATTGTCATTACCTGAAGGAAATGATGATTTTGTAATATATTGTGACGCCTCAAAGCAAGGTCTCGATTGTGTATTAATGCAATGAACGAAAGTAATTGCTTATGCGTCTAGACAATTGAAGATTCACGAACAAAATTATACGACGCATGATTTGGAATTAGGTGCGGTTGTTTTTGCATTAAAGACTTGGAGGCACTACTTATATGGGGTCAAAAGTATTATATATACCGACCACAAAAGTCTTCAACACATATTTAATCAGAAACAACTGAATATGAGGCAGCGTAGGTGGATTAAATTGTTGAATGATTACGACTTTGAGATTCGTTACCACCCGGGGAAGGCAAATGTGGTAGCCGACGCCTTGAGCAGAAAGGACAGAGAACTCATTCGTGTAAAATCTATGAATATAATGATTCACACTAACCTTACTACTCAAATAAAGGAGGCGCAACAAGTAGTTTTAAAAGAGAGAAACTTAAAGGATGAAATACCCAAAGGATCGGAGAAACATCTTAATATTCGGGAAGACGGAACCCGGTATAGGGCTGAAAGAATTTGGGTACCAAAATTTGGAGATATGAGAGAAATGGTACTTAGAGAAGCTCATAAAACTAGATACTCAATACATCCTGGAACGGGGAAGATGTACAAGGATCTCAAGAAACATTTTTGGTGGCCAGGTATGAAAGCCGATGTTGCTAAATACGTAGGAGAATGTTTGACGTGTTCTAAGGTCAAAGCTGAGCATCAGAAACCATCAGGTCTACTTCAACAACCCGAAATCCCGGAATGGAAATGGGAAAACATTACCATGGATTTCATCACTAAATTGCCAAGGACTGCAAGTGGTTTTGATACTATTTGGGTAATAGTTGATCGTCTTACCAAATCAGCACACTTCCTACCAATAAGAGAAGATGACAAGATGGAGAAGTTAGCACGACTGTATTTGAAGGAAGTCATCTCTAGACATGGAATACCAATCTCTATTATCTCTGACAGGGATGGCAGATTTATTTCAAGATTCTGGCAGACATTCCAGCAAGCATTAGGAACTCGTCTAGATATGAGTACTGCCTATCATCCACAAACTGATGGGCAGAGCGAAAGGACGATACAAACGCTTGAAGACATGCTACGAGCATGTGTTATTGATTTCGAAAACAGTTAGGATCGACATCTACCGTTAGCAGAATTTTCCTACAACAAAAGCTACCATTCAAGCATTGAGATGGCGCCATTTGAAGCACTTTATGGTAGAAAGTGTAGGTCTCCGATTTGTTGGAGTGAAGTGGGGGATAGACAGATTACGTGTCCGGAGATAATACAAGAAACTACCGAGAAAATCATCCAAATTCAACAACGGTTGAAGACCACCCAAAGTCGACAAAAGAGCTACGCTGACATTAAAAGAAAAGATATAGAATTTGAAATTGGAGAGATGGTCATGCTTAAAGTTTCACCTTGGAAAGGCGTTGTTCGATTTGGTAAACGAGGGAAATTAACTCCAAGGTATATTGGACCATTCAAGATTATTGATCGTGTCGGACCAGTAGCTTACCGACTTGAGTTACCTCAACAACTCGCGGCTGTACATAACACGTTCCACGTCTCGAATTTGAAGAAATATTTTGCTAAAGAAGATCTCACTATTCCGTTAGAGAAAATCCAAATCAACGAAAAACTTCAATTTTTCGAAGAACCTGTCGAAATAATGGATCGTGAGGTTAAAAGACTTAAGCAAAACAAAATACCTATTGTTAAAGGTCGATGGAATGCTCGTAGAGGACCCGAGTTCACCTGGGAACGAGAAGATCAGATGAAGAAGAAATACCCGCACTTATTTCCAGAAGATACGTCAACACCTTCAACTGCTTAAAATTTCGGGACGAAATTTATTTAACGGGTAGGTACTGTAGTGACCCGAACTTTTCCATGTTTATTTATATTGAATGAAATTATTATTTACATGATTAAATGTTTCCAACATGTTAAGCAATCAAACTTGTTAAGACTTGATTAATTGAAATAGGTTTTAGATAGACAATTGACCACCCAAGTTGACCGGTGATTCACGAACGTTAAAACTTGTAAAAATGACATATATATGGATATATATATATATATATATATATATATATATATATATATATATATATATATATATATATATATATATATATATATATATATATATATATATATATATATATAACATGATATTATGATAAGTAAGTATATCATTAGGTATTTTAACAATGAGTTATATAAATAAAATTGAGTTTATTGAATTAAGAAACTCGAAACGATATACATAACGATTATCGTTATAACAACGTTTTACTAAATACATATGAATCATATTAAGATATTGATACATTATGTTTAATCATGATAAATGATAAGTAAACATGTCATTAAGTGTATTAACAATGAACTACATATGTAAAAACAAGACTACTAACTTAATGATTTCGAAATGAGACATATATGTAATGATTATCGTTGTAACAACATTTAACTGTATATATATCATACTAAGATATATTAATATATCATAATATCATTATAATGTAATAATTTAACATCTCTTTAGATATAATAAATAATGGGTTAACAACATTTAACAAGATCGTTAACTTAAAGGTTTCAAAACAACATTTACATGTAACGACAAACGATGACTTAACGACTCAGTTAAAATGTATATACATGTAGTGTTTTAATATGTATTCATACACTTTTGAAAGACTTCAAGACACTTATCAAAATACTTCTACTTAACAAAAATGCTTACAATTACATCCTCGTTCGGTTTCATCAACAATTCTACTCGTATGCACCCGTATTCGTACTCATACAATACACAGCTTTTAGATGTATGTACTATTGGTATATACACTCCAATGATCAGCTCTTAGAAGCCCATGTGAGTCACCTAACATATGTAGGAACCATCATTTAGCAACTAGCATGAAATATCTCATAAAATTACAAAAATATTAGTAATCATTCATGACTTATTTACATGTAAACAAAATTACACATCCTTTATATCTAATCCATATACCAACGACCAAAAACACCTATAAACACTTTCATTCTTCAATTTTCTTCATCTAATTGATCTCTCTCAAGTTCTATCTTCAAGTTCTAAGTGTTCTTCATAAATTCTATAAGTTATAGTTTCATAAAATCAAGAATACTTCCAAGTTTGCTAGCTTACTTCCAATCTTGTAAAGTGATCATCAAACCTCAAGAAATATTTCTTATTTACAGTAAGATATCTTTCTAATACAAGGTAATACTCATATTCAAACTTTGGTTCAATTTTTATGACTATAACAATCTTATTTCGAGTGATGATCTTACTTGAACTTGTTTTCGTGTCATGATTCTGCTTCAAGAACTTTCAAGCCATCCAAGGATCCTTTGAAGCTAGATCCATTTGCCTCTTTTCTAGTAGGTTTATCCACAAAACTTGAGATAGTAATGATGTTCATAACGTCATTTGATTCATACATATAAAGCTATCTTTTTCGAAGGTTTAAACTTGAAATCACTAGAATATAGTTTAGTTAATTCTAAACTTGTTCGCAAACAAAAGTTAATCCTTCTAACTTGACTTTTAAAATCAACTAAACACATTTCCTATATCTATATGATATGCTAACTTAATGATTTAAAACCTGGAAACACGAAAAACACCGTAAAACCGACATACGCCGTCATAGTAACACCGCGGGCTGTTTTGGGTTTGATAATTAAAAACTATGATAAACTTTGATTTAAAAGTTGTTCTTCTGTAAAAATGATTTTTCTTATGAACATGAAACTATATCCAAAAGTCATGGTTAAACTCAAAGTGGAAGTATGTTTTTCAAAATGGTCATCAAGACGTCGTTCTTTCGACTGAAACGACTACTTCTTACAAAAATGACTTGTAACTTATATTTCTGACTATAAACCTATACTTTTTCTGTTTATATTCATAAAATAGAGTTCAATATGAAACCATAGCAATTTGATTCACTCAAAACGGATTTAAAACGAAGAAGTTATGGGTAAAACAAGATTGGATATTTTTTTGATTGTTGTAGCTACGGGAAATATTGTAACAATTCTATACAAATCATATCCTAGCTAACTTATATTGTATTATACATGTATTCTAATATAATTTTGGGATACCATAGACACGTATGCAAATGTTTTGACATATCATATCGACCCATGTATATATATTATTTGGAACAACCATACACACTCTATATGCAGTAATGTGAGAGTTAGCTATACAGGGTTGAGGTTGATTCCAAAAATATATATACTTTGAGTTGTGATCTAGCCTGAGACGTGTATACACTTGGTCGTGGATTGATTCAAGATAATATATATCGATTTATTTCTGTACATCTAATTGTGGACAACTAGTTGTAAGTAACTAACGAGGACAGCTGACTTAATAAACTTAAAACATTAAAACGTATTAGAAATGTTGTAAATATATTTTTAACATACTTTGATATATATGTACATATTTGTTATAGGTTCGTGAATTGACCAGTGGTCAAGTCTTACTTCCCGACGAAGTAAAAATCTGTGAAAGTGAGTTATAGTCCCACTTTTAAAAACTAATATTTTGGGATGAGAATACATGCAGTTTTATAAATGTTTTATGAAATAGACACAAGTAAATGAAACTACATTATATGGGTGAATGATCGAAGCCGAATATGCCCCTTTTGCTTGGTAACCTAAGAATTAGTAAACCGATCTACTAATTGACGCGAATCCTAAAGATAGATCTATTGGGCCTAACGAACCCCATCCAAAGTACTGGATGCTTTAGTACTTCGATGTTGTTTTTATCATGTACGAAGGATTTCCCGAAATGATAGGGGATATTCTTATATGCATCTTGTTAATGTCAGTTACCAGGTGTTCACCATATGAATGATTTTTATCTCTATGTATAGGATGTATATTGAAATATGAAATCTTGTGGTCTATTATTATGATTTGATAATATATAGGTTAAACCTATAACTCACCAATATTTTTGTTGACGTTTTAAGCATGTTTATTCTCAGGTGATTATTAAGAGCTTCCGCTGTTGCATACTAAAATAAGGACAAGATTTGGAGTCCATGCTTGTATGATATTATGTAAAAACTGCATTCAAGAAACTTATTTTTTATGTAATATATTCTTATTGTAAACCATTATGTAATGGTCGTGTGTAAACGGTATATTTTAGATTATCATTATTTGATAATCTACGTAATGCTTTTAAACCTTTATAGATAAAATAAAGGTTATGGTTATTTTAAAAATGAATGCAGTCTTTGAAAAACGTCTCATATAGAGGTCAAAACCTCGCGACGAATTCAATTAATATGGAACGTTTATAATCAATATGAACGGGACATTTCAACCATCGTTAAACTCGAAATAATTTTAGGAACACAATGTCACTAGCTGTACGCAAAACGGACGCTTTTTAAAAAACGCTAAATATTTGGGGTACTTTTCATACACGTTGATTTTATGTTAAATTTTTAAAAGTCGACAATTCCATAGCGAAACGCGGAGATGCACATATATTGTTAATTTAAAATAACATTTAAATCTCTCACGGGTTATACTTTTTAGTTCGACTCGAGTTGCGCTTCAACGACATCATCGTTAGCCACAAAATAATTTTACTAAACGCAATAAAATACATTGAAAACCGAACCCCCGGCGCGAAGCGAGGGTTCGATAACTAGTTAAAAACTAAAAAGAAAGAACGGGAGAGTGGAGGTGTGTGCGATTTTTATAGATTAAACTCAAAACCTTTGAATCCGAAAGCTAACTTGTGGATGCAATTAACCTTGTTATTACTTACTAGTACTACACGAACCTCAAATTCTTCCTAGTTCATCATCAATTTGGGATTTTTGGGGTTTTGTAACCCTAAACTTGAGGTATGACTAACTTTTACTTTTAAAACCAAAATTTTATAGTTAGATGATGTTGTTGTTGTTAGAAACAAGGTTCTTTACTTAAATGAAATCCTAATTCGAATTTTAGCGTTAGGGTTTATGTGTCAAAGTTAGAAAAAATGGTTGATTTTGTAAAGAGATGAACTTGTAGTTGAAAGTTGTTTAAGGGAGTTTAAAAGTTTGTTGGACTATGTTTGACTATGTTTAAAAGAGATGAACTTGTAGTTGACTATGGTTGATTTTGTAAAGAGATGAACTTGTAGTTAAAAGCTGACTTTGACTATGTTTGACTATGAAAATTTTGTTCGTGTAAGTTAGATATTGGATGGTTTGAATTATGGGTTGAGAAGACTTGAAATCATGAGTCTTGAACTAGTCAAATTAGTGCCAAAATGGGTTTTAATAGTCAAAAGAAAAACCTTAGGTGCTGTTGGTTTTGTTTAACCAAAATTGGATGTATAATGATAAAATGTGTGTATACTTGTTGACTAGGTGATTGTGTTGAGAATAATTGATTGACTTCTTGCTTGGAAGTGTTGTTGAAATACTTTCTTGGATTGAAGGTGAGTACATTGTACGCATATTATTTGATAAGTTTGTATTGATATATGAAATTGCCTATGGATGTGAGACTTCACTCCCATAGGGGATGTTACAAGTTCTCGTATTGATGATGGCTCGATTTCCGTAGGGGAGGTGCTTGAAGTTTGACTTGTCTTTATGAAGTTCTCATATTAATGATGGCCTATGGATGTGACAAGCTTAAGGTCCATAGGTCACCAGTGATGGCTTGGTTCCCGTAGGGAATGTGACAAGCGGGTATTGACTTGGTTCTCGTATGGGATGTGACAAAGCTTACGAGACATATTGCGTGTATGCTTGTTTTGATGTGTGCTTACTTACTCGGATGTATGCTTGTTGACTTGAAGTTGATTGAAGTTTAACTTGTATTTATGAAGTTATTGATTAATATTCAGATTTTGTATTCACTAAGCATTCACTTACCCATTGTTGTTTATACATTTTATAGGCTCGCACGCGAAGAAAGGGAAGGGTAAGGAGGTGGGAATACCTCGAGTAGCTTGTAGATGGTTATTTTGGGACTTAGAGATTAGAACGGTGCTTTTAGTGATGGCTTGTAGTTTTGTATGGGGTAGATATATCCTGAAGATGCATGCTCATGATACTTGTCGGTTTTTAAGTTAAAGATCTGTGTAATGGGTCAAGATAACCACATCCTTGTGTAATTGGTCGTTTAATACTATATCGTATTTGTGAATCTTGAAACTTGTTGAAAGTTGGTTTGGATGTTGTTAGAATGTAGCAAAACATTTATTATTATTATTATTTTTTAACTGTGTATCCAACATTTTTTTTGAACTGACTAATCCCAGGGCAACTACCCGCTTTGTGAGAAACCGGAGTCATACATTTATTATTGTTAAAAAGTAGTTGTTAGATACTAGTTAATGCTAGAGGCTTCTAGGTGTTCTATTGTATCTATATATTTTAATTCAAGATCTAGTCTTTTTAGTATTTGGCGTTAAATATTTTGTTCTTTTCTTTTCTCTTAATCTTTAGTTTTCGAATCCTTGTTTCTGATTACATGGTATCAGAGAGCACCGAGAGAGTGCACCTGTGTAAGTGTTTGAAAGTTTGAATAAGGTACCTTGAGAGTACTGAATCTGTGAGCACCCAGGAGAGTGCACAATCAGTCCAAGTTAAGTTTCCTTCTTTTTTTTCGAATCTCTATTTTGTGATATTCCAACTAGTTCCCTGGTGACATCTAGTTCAACTCGTGATATTTTAATTTTGTGGAGATTGTATTGTGGGGGCGTACCATTGATTTTGAAATTACCCACTACGACGGATTTTCATAATCACCCCCGAAGAGTGGTTTTTAAGTCTCACCACCACCTTCAATTGATTTCGAAGACCCCGAACTGCATAATCTGAAAGTTAATTGAGTTTCCGACCACCGACGCACCCCCACGCGCCGCTGACCCCCGCAACCCTTCCGTCCATGCGCCGCAGCGTGAGGGCACATGTGCTGCCATACGCCGTCGTTTTTTGTTCCGGTGAGTTCATCATGAAATTCCGACCATTACCCCAGTGAGTAATGGTCCATTATGTCACTTTGAATTTCGAACCCGATTTGTATAATTTGGTTTATCTGGTATTTCAGGTGCTTATTTATTTTATTTGGGGTATTGTATTTGACGTATTCTATCTATTTGGGTTGTTATATTTGAGTTATTGTATTGGGTTGCTACTGCTACTTTGATTTTTATATTTGATTAATTTGGTGGGTTAGAGAATTCTGATTTCTAATTTGGCTGTTCCTGAATCAATTGCTGGGTTTCTAGTTGCTGCTCTATTTTTGTATGATTCGGTGGGTCCTATGGAGTATACATAAGGCCCTTCTGTGTGGAGGATGATATTTAGAAGATGTTGACCCTAGTGTGTCGAGATTGCCCCTGGTGAGGCAAGGAGAGTTTGGTTATTTGGTAGCCCCTTGTGAGGCTAATTCGGTTGTTGAGTAGTCCCCTGTGAGACTAGTTCGGTTAGTTTGGTAGCCCCTTGTGAGGCTAATTCACTTGTTTTATCGTTCCTGGTGAGACGAGTTTGGAAGCCCTAGTGAGGCAAATTTGGTTATTTGTTCATCCCTGGCGAGATGAGTTTTGTTGCTCCTGGTGAAGCAAGATTAGTTGTTTGGTCGTTCCAGGTGAGGCGAGTTTGGATGCTCCTGGTGAAGCAAGTTTGGTTCTTTCTTCGTCCTTGTTGAGACGAATATAGTTGCTCATGTCTTTCGGTTTTGTAACAAATTGGATCATTATCTATGCTCCAACTAGTGTTAGAATGTATGAATACATTTATTATTGTTAGAAAGTAGTTGTTAGATAGTAGTTAATGTTAGAGGCTTCTAGGTGTTCTCTTGTATCTATGTAGTGAGTCTTGTAAACACATCATAGTGTATGCAAGTAATACATGGTGTAGTCTGTAGTGACCCGAACTTTTCCATGTTCATATATATTAATTGAGATTGATATTTACATGACTAAATGTTTCCAATATGTTAAGCAATCAAACTTGTTAAGACTTGATTAATTGAAATATGTTTCATATAGACAATTGACCACCCAAGTTGACCGGTGATTCACGAACGTTAAAACTTGTAAAAACTATATGGTGACATATATATGGATATATATATAGTTAACATGATACTATGATAAGTAAACATATCATTAAGTATATTAACAATGAACTACATATGTAAAAACAAGACTACTAACTTAATGATTTTTAAACGAGACATATATGTAACGATTATCGTTGTAAAGACATTTAATGTATATATATCATATTAAGAGATATTCATACATGATAATATCATGATAATATAATAATTTAAAATCTCATTTGATATTATAAACATTGGGTTAACAACATTTAACAAGATCGTTAACCTAAAGGTTTCAAAACAACACTTACATGTAACGACTAACGATGACTTAACGACTCAGTTAAAATGTATATACATGTAGTGTTTTAATATGTATTTATACACTTTTGAAAGACTTCAATACACTTATCAAAATACTTCTACTTAACAAAAATGCTTACAATTACATCCTCGTTCAGTTTCATCAACAATTCTACTCGTATGCACCCGTATTCGTACTCGTACAATACACAGCTTTTAGATGTATGTACTATTGGTATATACACTCCAATGATCAGCTCTTAGCAGCCCATGTGAGTCACCTAACACATGTGGGAACCATCATTTGGCAACTAGCATGAAATATCTCATAAGATTACAAAAATATGAGTAATCATTCATGACTTATTTACATGAAAACAAAATTACATATCCTTTATATCTAATCCATACACCAACGACCAAAAACACCTACAAACACTTTTATTATTCAATTTTCTTCATCTAATTGATCTCTCTCAAGTTCTATCTTCAAGTTCTAAGTGTTCTTCATAAATTCTACAAGTTCTAGTTACATAAAATCAAGAATACTTTCAAGTTTGCTAGCTCACTTCCAATCTTATAAGGTGATCATCCAACCTCAAGAAATCTTTGTTTCTTACAGTAGGTTATCATTCTAATACAAGGTAATAATTATATTCAAACTTTGGTTCAATTTCTATAACTATAACAATCTTATTTCAAGTGATGATCTTACTTGAACTTGTTTTCGTGTCATGATTCTGCTTCAAGAACTTCGAGCCATCCAAGGATCCGTTGAAGCTAGATCCATTTTTACCTTTTCCATTAGGTTTATCCAAGGAACTTAAGGTAGTAATGATGTTCATAACATCATTCGATTCATACATATAAAGCTATCTTATTCGAAGGTTAAAACTTGTAATCACTAGAACATAGTTTAGTTAATTCTAAACTTGTTCGCAAACAAAAGTTAATCCTTCTAACTTGACTTTTAAAATCAACTAAACACATGTTCTATATCTATATGATATTCTAACTTAATGATTTAAAACCTGGAAACATGAAAAACACCGTAAAACCGGATTTACGCCGTCGTAGTAACACCGCGGGCTGTTTTGGGTTAGTTAATTAAAAACTATGATAAACTTTGATTTAAAAGTTGTTATTCTGAGAAAATGATTTTTATTATGAACATGAAACTATATCCAAAAATTATGGTTAAACTCAAAGTGGAAGTATGTTTTCTAAAATGGTCATCTAAACGTCGTTCTTTCGACTGAAATGACTACCTTTACAAAAACGACTTGTAACTTATTTTTCCGACTATAAACCTATACTTTTTCTGTTTGGATTCATAAAATAGAGTTCAATATGAAACCATAGCAATTTGATTCACTCAAAACGGATTTAAAATGAAGAAGTTATGGGTAAAACAAGATTGGATAATTTTTCTCATTTTAGCTACGTGAAAATTGGTAACAAATCTATTCCAACCAAAACTTAATCAACTTGTATTGTATATTATGTAATCTTGAGATACCATAGACACGTATACAATGTTTCGACCTATCATGTCGACACATCTATATATATTTCGAAACAACCATAGACACTCTATATGTGAATGTTGGAGTTAGCTATACAGGGTTGAGGTTGATTCCAAAATATATATAGTTTGAGTTGTGATCAATACTGAGATACGTATACACTGGATCGTGGATTGATTCAAGATAATATTTATCGATTTATTTCTGTACATCTAACTGTGGACAACTAGTTGTAGGTTACTAACGAGGACAGCTGACTTAATAAACTTAAGACATCAAAATATATTAAAAGTGTTGTAAATATATTTTGAACATACTTTGATATATATGTATATATTGTTATAGGTTCGTGAATCAACCAGTGGCCAAGTCTTACTTCCCGACGAAGTAAAAATCTGTGAAAGTGAGTTATAGTCCCACTTTTAAAATCTAATATTTTTGGGATGAGAATACATGCAGGTTTTATAAATGATTTACAAAATAGACACAAGTACGTGAAACTACATTCTATGGTTGAATTATCGAAATCGAATATGCCCCTTTTTATTAAGTCTGGTAATCTAAGAATTAGGGAACAGACACCCTAATTGACGCGAATCCTAAAGATAAATCTATTGGGCCTAACAAACCCCATCCAAAGTACCGGATGCTTTAGTACTTCGAAATTTATATCATATCCGAAGGGTGTCCCGGAATGATGGGGATATTCTTATATATGCATCTTGTTAATGTCAGTTACCAGGTGTTCACCATATGAATGATTTTTATCTCTATGTATGGGATGTATATTGAAATATGAAATCTTGTGGTCTATTGTTACGATTTGATATATATAGGTTAAACCTATAACTCACCAACATTTTTGTTGACGTTTAAAGCATGTTTATTCTCAGGTGAATACTAAGAGCTTCCGCTGTTGCATACTAAAATAAGGACAAGATTTGGAGTCCATGTTTGTATGATACTGTGTAAAAACTGCATTTAAGAAAATGATTTCGATGTAACATATTTGTATTGTAAACCATTATGTAATGGTCGTGTGTAAACAGGATATTTTAGATTATCATTATTTGATAATCTACGTAAAAGCTTTTTAAACCTTTATTGATGAAATAAAGGTTATGGTTTGTTTTAAAATGAATGCAGTCTTTGAAAAACGTCTCATATAGAGGTCAAAACCTCGCAACGAAATCAATTAATATGGAACGTTTTTAATCAATAAGAACGGGACATTTCAGTTGGTATCCGAGCGTTGGTCTTAGAGAACCAGAATTTTGCATTAGTGTGTCTTATCGAGTTTGTTAGGATGCATTAGTGAGTCTGGACTTCGACCGTGTTTACTTGAAAAATGATTGCTTAACAAATTTTGTTGGAAACTATATATTTTTAACATGTGAATATTATGTGATATATTAATCTCTTAACGCGTTTCATATTATGTGATAGATGTCTACCTCTAGAACAAGTCCCATTGACTCACCTAATAATAATGAAGAGTTAAATGTAAATTGGAATGATTCGTGGACTGATTCACAAATTCCCGAAGAGGAACCAGAAGAAGAGTCGGAACCGGAAGAAGAATCGGAACCGGAAGAAGAATCGGAACCGGATGAAGAAATAGAACCGGTGGGGGAAATAATAAAACGGTTAAGTAAAAGAAAATCCTCAACCAACCGACCAAGGTTAATTATGGTCAATGGTGTTTCCGCTAAGGAAGCAAAATATGGGGAGGATTACCAATTCTCCGATGAATCGGATTCTGACGAGAATTCCGATGATGTTATAGAAATTACCCCAACTGAATTTAAAAAGGCAAAAGAAAATAATAAGGAAAAGGGCATAAAAATAGAGAAATCTAATTCCAACCCCGATGAACTTTATATGTATCGTCAACCCCCGAAGTCCTTAAGTTGTAACAATGACCCGGGAACCTCTAAACCACCAGGTTTTTCTAAACCAATGTGGATAACGACGGCTCGTATTAGGGGAACATCATATATCCCTAGAAACTTGGCAAAACGAACCAAAACCGAAGAAGAAGAAACAAGCGAGTCGGAATAAGATAGTTGTATTCGTGTGGTGTAATATATGTAATATAGTGTGCTTATGCTTTATGATATATGTAAAAATTGCTTGTATTAATAAGTATTTTTTTTATGAATCTAACTCTTGTCTATTTTACAGTATAAAAACACAAAATGGATAGACAACCCAATATTTTAAGAGACCTACCCGGAGACATGATTGATGAAATCTTGTCTAAAGTCGGTCAGAATTCTTCGGCACAACTATTTAAGGCGAGACATTCGAAGAACGTTCCAAGAATGTCTTGGTTTATAAGAGACTTTCATTTGAAAGATGGGGGATATCACATTGGGAAACCCATAAGTTACGATGTGTTTACTTTGACGCATATATTGCGGGGAACCCAAATGCTATTTTACGCAACGGGTTAAGAAATTATTTTGACTCAATATATCCGAATATTGGACTTCGTGATTTAGAAAAAGCGGCTAACATGCAACATAAAGAAGCATGTTATGCTTACGGATTAGTAATGTTCGCTTCTCACCAAAGTGAGAACAAGAACATCGGGCTACAACTATTAAACAAAACGTTCCCACAAGTGACGGAGTCGGTAATTGGGGTAAGAAATGAGGTTTTTAGATTGTTACGGGACTGTTGGACATTACGTAACCCTCGTCCCTTTGACGACGTTACAACACGCTGTCTTATCAACGGCCATAACGGTTATGTTCCACAAGACCAAGGATGGGAAGTAGTCCTAGTAAAACCAGAATGCATGACTTGTTTCTGGACGTATGAATTACGTGTCTTTATTGCCTTTGCTGAACGACTTGTGTACTAGCTAGAATTATCTTCACAACTATCTTGTATCAAAGTTATTGTGTGCTATATTTCATGCTTTATGTAAAATAAGTGGTATTGTAAGTTTGTAAAATATTGTATAAAAGTTTGAACGCGAAATATTATTATAATCAGTTTTTCATATAGAATTGTAGTAGTTGAATTGTATATTAGCTACTAAGTATGAACTTAACGGGTAGGTACTACCCGAATTTAAACTTATAAAACGCTAATATGAAGAAAAAGCTTTTATAAATGAGTTCATATTATGCTACGAAATACTATTAACTACTCTTAATATTCTGTATGATTAACTTGTTCCATTTGATTATTTTGAAGGAAATGGCACCGACTACTCGACACACCGTGAATATGAATGAAGAGGAATTCCGTACTTTTCTAGCTTCAAACATAGCCGCAGTACAGGCTGCGCTACATACCAACAATAACCTTGGATCTAGCAGTACAGGAAATCGTGTAGGATGCACCTACAAAGAATTCACTGCCTGCAAACCTTTGGAATTTGATGGAACCGAAGGACCGATCGGATTGAAACGGTGGACCGAGAAGGTCGAATCGGTGTTTGTCATAAGTAAGTGTACTGAAGAGGACAAAGTGAAGTACGCTACGCATACCTTCACAGGTTCTGCGTTAACATGGTGGAATACCTATCTAGAGCAAGTGGGACAAGATGATGCGTACGCACTACCGTGGTCAGCATTCAAGCACTTGATGAACGAGAAGTACCGTCCCAGAACCGAGGTCAATAAGCTCAAGACAGAACTTAGAGGGTTACGGACCCAAGGATTTGATATTACCACGTACGAAAGACGATTCACAGAATTGTGCCTATTGTGTCCGGGAGCGTTCGAAGATGAGGAAGAGAAGATCGACGCGTTTGTGAAAGGATTACCGGAAAGAATCCAAGAAGATATAAGTTCACACGAGCCCGCCTCCATACAACAGGCATGTAGAATGGCTCACAAACTAGTGAACCAGATTGAAGAAAGAATTAAAGAACAGACTGCTGAAGAGGCCAACGTGAAGCAAGTCAAAAGAAAGTGGGAGGAAAACGGTGATAAGAATCACCAATACAACAACAGCAATTACAACAATAATCGCAACAATCATCCCAACAATCGCAACATCAATCGCAACTACAACAAACGGCCCAACAACAACAACAACAACAACAACAACAACAACTACAACAATCATCCCAACAACAATAATAACCGCAACAACAACAACAATCAGAAGCAGCTATGCCAAAGGTGTGAAAAGTATCACTCGGGGTTCTGCACCAAATTTTGCAACAAGTGTAAAAGAAATGGTCATAGCGCGGCGAAGTGTGAGGTCTACGGACCAGGGGTTAATAGAACGAAAGGAACAAATGGTGTCGGAACGAGTAATGGCGGAGCAAGTAGTGTCGGAGCAAGTTATGTCAATGTAGTTTGTTATAAATGTGGAAAACCGGGCCACATTATTAGAAATTGCCCGAACCAGGAGAACACGAATGGACAAGGCCGCGGAAGAGTTTTCAATATTAATGCGGCAGAGGCACAGGAAGACCCGGAGCTTGTTACGGGTACGTTTCTTATTGACAATAAATCTGCTTACGTTTTATTTGATTCGGGTGCGGATAGAAGCTATATGAGTAGAGATTTTTGTGCTAAATTAAGTTGTCCATTGACGCCTTTGGATAGTAAATTTTTACTCGAATTAGCAAATGGTAAATTAATTTCAGCAGATAATATATGTCGGAATCGAGAAATTAAACTGGTTAGCGAAACATTTAAGATTGATTTGATACCAGTAGAGTTAGGGAGTTTTGATGTGATAATCGGTATGGACTGGTTGAAAGAAGTGAAAGCAGAGATCGTTTGTTACAAAAATGCAATTCGCATTATACGAGAAAAAGGAAAACCCTTAATGGTGTACGGAGAAAAGGGCAACACGAAGCTACATCTTATTAGTAATTTGAAGGCACAAAAACTAATAAGAAAAGGTTGCTATGCTGTTCTAGCACACGTCGAGAAAGTACAAACTGAAGAAAAGAGCATCAATGATGTTCCCGTTGCAAAAGAATTTCCCGATGTATTTCCGAAAGAATTACCGGGATTACCCCCACATCGATCCGTAGAATTTCAAATAGATCTTGTACCAGGAGCTGCACCAATAGCTCGTGCTCCTTACAGACTCGCACCCAGCGAGATGAAAGAACTGCAAAGCCAATTACAAGAACTTTTAGAGCGTGGTTTCATTCGACCAAGCACATCACCGTGGGGAGCTCCTGTTTTGTTTGTCAAGAAGAAAGATGGTACATTCAGGTTGTGTATCGACTACCGAGAGTTGAACAAACTTACCATCAAGAACCGCTACCCACTACCGAGAATCGACGACTTATTTGATCAACTACAAGGCTCGTCTGTTTATTCAAAGATTGACTTACGTTCCGGGTATCATCAAATGCGGGTGAAAGAAGATGATATTCCAAAGACTGCTTTCAGAACACGTTACGGTCATTACGAGTTTATGGTCATGCCATTTGGTTTAAATAATGCACCAGCTGTGTTCATGGACCTTATGAACCGAGTGTGTGGACCATACCTTGACAAGTTTGTCATTGTTTTCATTGATGACATACTTATTTACTCAAAGAATGACCAAGAACACGATGAACATTTGAGAAAGGTGTTAGAAGTATTGAGGAAGGAAGAATTGTACGCTAAGTTTTCAAAGTGTGCATTTTGGTTGGAAGAAGTTCAATTCCTCGGTTACATAGTGAACAAAGAAGGTATTAAGGTGGATTCGGCAAAGATAGAAACCGTTGAAAAGTGGGAAACCCCGAAAACTCCGAAACACATACGCCAGTTTTTAGGACTAGCTGGTTACTACAGAAGGTTCATCCAAGACTTTTCCAGAATAGCAAAACCCTTGACTGCATTAACGCATAAAGGGAAGAAATTTGAATGGAAGGATGAACAAGAGAAAGCGTTTCAGTTATTGAAGAAAAAGCTAACTACGACACCTATATTGTCATTGCCTGAAGGGAATGATGATTTTGTGATTTATTGTGACGCATCAAAGCAAGGTCTCGGTTGTGTATTAATGCAACGAACGAAGGTGATTTCTTATGCATCTAGACAATTGAAGATTCACGAGCAAAATTATACGACGCATGATTTGGAATTAGGCGCGGTTGTTTTTGCATTAAAGACTTGGAGGCACTACTTATATGGGGTCAAAAATATTATATATACTGACCACAAAAGTCTTCAACACATATTTAATCAGAAACAACTGAATATGAGGCAGCGTAGGTGGATTGAATTGTTGAATGATTACGACTTTGAGATTCGTTACCACCCGGGGAAGGCAAATGTGGTAGCCGATGCCTTGAGCAGGAAGGACAGAGAACCCATTCGAGTAAAATCTATGAATATAATGATTCATAATAACCTTACTACTCAAATAAAGGAGGCGCAACAAGGAGTTTTAAAAGAGGGAAATTTAAAGGATGAAATACCCAAAGGATCGGAGAAGCATCTTAATATTCGGGAAGACGGAACCCGGTATAGGGCTGAAAGAATTTGGGTACCAAAATTTGGAGATATGAGAGAAATGGTACTTAGAGAAGCTCATAAAACTAGATACTCAATACATCCTGGAACGGGGAAGATGTACAAGGATCTCAAGAAACATTTTTGGTGGCCGGGTATGAAAGCCGATGTTGCTAAATACGTAGGAGAATGTTTGACGTGTTCTAAGGTCAAAGCTGAGCATCAGAAACCATCAGGTCTACTTCAACAACCCGAAATCCCGGAATAGAAATGGGAAAACATTACCATGGATTTCATCACTAAATTGCCAAGGACTGCAAGTGGTTTTGATACTATTTGGGTAATAGTTGATCGTCTCACCAAATCAGCACACTTCCTGCCAATAAGAGAAGATGACAAGATGGAGAAGTTAGCACGACTGTATTTGAAGGAAGTCGTCTCCAGACATGGAATACCAATCTCTATTATCTCTGATAGGGATGGCAGATTTATTTCAAGATTCTGGCAGACATTGCAGCAAGCATTAGGAACTCGTCTAGACATGAGTACTGCCTATCATCCACAAACTGATGGGCAGAGCGAAAGGACGATACAAACGCTTGAAGACATGCTACGAGCATGTGTTATTGATTTCGGAAACAGTTGGGATCGACATCTACCGTTAGCAGAATTTTCCTACAACAACAGCTACCATTCAAGCATTGAGATGGCGCCGTTTGAAGCACTTTATGGTAGAAAGTGCAGGTCTCCGATTTGTTGGAGTGAAGTGGGGGATAGACAGATTACGGGTCCGGAGATTATACAAACTACCGAGAAGATCATCCAAATTCAACAACGGTTGAAAACCGCCCAAAGTCGACAAAAGAGCTACGCTGACATTAAAAGAAAAGATATAGAATTTGAAATTGGAGAGATGGTCATGCTTAAAGTTGCACCTTGGAAAGGCGTTGTTCGATTTGGTAAACGAGGGAAATTAAATCCAAGGTATATTGGACCATTCAAGATTATTGATCGTGTCGGACCAGTAGCTTACCGACTTGAGTTACCTCAACAACTCGCGGCTGTACATAACACTTTCCACGTCTCGAATTTGAAGAAATATTTTGCTAAAGAAGATCTCACTATTCCGTTAGATGAAATCCAAATCAACGAAAAACTTCAATTCATCGAAGAACCCATCGAAATAATGGATCGTGAGGTTAAAAGACTTAAGCAAAACAAGATACCAATTGTTAAGGTTCGATGGAATGCTCGTAGAGGACCCGAGTTCACCTGGGAGCGTGAAGATCAGATGAAGAAGAAATACCCGCATCTATTTCCAGAAGATTCGTCAACACCTTCAACAGCTTAAAATTTCGGGACGAAATTTATTTAACGGGTAGGTACTGTAGTGACCCGAACTTTTCCATGTTCATATACATTAATTGAGATTGATATTTACACGACTAAATGTTTCCAATATTTTAAGCAATCAAACTTGTTAAGACTTGATTAATTGAAATATGTTTCATATAGACAATTGACCACCCAAGTTGACCGGTGATTCACGAATGTTAAAACTTGTAAAAACTATATGGTGACATATATATGGATATATATATAGTTAACATGATACTATGATAAGTAAACATATCATTAAGTATATTAACAATGAACTACATATGTAAAAACAAGACTACTAACTTAATGATTTTTAAACGAGACATATATGTAACGATTATCGTTGTAAAGACATTTAATGTATATATATCATATTAAGAGATATTCATACATGATAATATCATGATAATATAATAATTTAAAATCTCATTTGATATTATAAACATTGGGTTAACAACATTTAACAAGATCGTTAACCTAAAGGTTTCAAAACAACACTTACATGTAACGACTAACGATGACTTAACGACTCAGTTAAAATGTATATACATGTAGTGTTTTAATATGTATTTATACACTTTTGAAAGACTTCAATACACTTATCAAAATACTTCTACTTAACAAAAATGCTTACAATTACATCCTCGTTCAGTTTCATCAACAATTTACTCGTATGCACCCGTATTCGTACTCGTACAATACACAGCTTTTAGATGTATGTACTATTGGTATATACACTCCAATGATCAGCTATTAGCAGCCCATGTGAGTCACCTAACACATGTGGGAACCATCATTTGGCAACTAGCATGAAATATCTCATAAGATTACAAAAATATGAGTAATCATTCATGACTTATTTACATGAAAACAAAATTACATATCCTTTATATCTAATCCATACACCAACGACCAAAAACACCTAAAAACACTTTCATTATTCAATTTTCTTCATCTAATTGATCTCTCTCAAGTTCTATCTTCAAGTTCTAAGTGTTCTTCATAAATTCTACAAGTTCTAGTTACATAAAATCAAGAATACTTTCAAGTTTGCTAGCTCACTTCCAATCTTATAAGGTGATCATCCAACCTCAAGGAATCTTTGTTTCTTACAGTAGATTATCATTCTAATACAAGGTAATAATCATATTTAAACTTTGGTTCAATTTCTATAACTATAACAATCTTATTTCAAGTGATGATCTTACTTGAACTTGTTTTCGTGTCATGATTCTGCTTCAAGAACTTCGAGCCATCCAAGGATCCGTTGAAGCTAGATCCATTTTTATCTTTTCCAGTAGGTTTATCCAAGGAACTTAAGGTAGTAATGATGTTCATAACATCATTCGATTCATACATATAAAGCTATCTTATTCGAAGGTTTAAACTTGTAATCACTAGAACATAGTTTAGTTAATTCTAAACTTGTTCGCAAACAAAAGTTAATCCTTCTAACTTGACTTTTAAAATCAACTAAACACATGTTCTATATCTATATGATATTCTAACTTAATGATTTAAAACCTGGAAACACGAAAAACACCGTAAAATCGGATTTACGCCGTCGTAGTAACACCGCGGGCTGTTTTGGGTTAGTTAATTAAAAACTATGATAAACTTTGATTTAAAAGTTGTTATTCTGAGAAAATGATTTTTATTATGAACATGAAACTATATCCAAAAATTATGGTTAAACTCAAAGTGGAAGTATGTTTTCTAAAATGGTCATCTAAACGTCGTTCTTTCGACTGAAATGACTACCTTTACAAAAACGACTTGTAACTTATTTTTCCGACTATAAACCTATACTTTTTCTGTTTAGATTCATAAAATAGAGTTCAATATGAAACCATAGCAATTTGATTCACTCAAAACGGATTTAAAATGAAGAAGTTATGGGTAAAACAAGATTGGATAATTTTTCTCATTTTAGCTACGTGAAAATTGGTAACAAATCTATTCCAACCAAAACTTAATCAACTTGTATTGTATATTATGTAATCTTGAGATACCATAGACACGTATATAATGTTTCGACCTATCATGTCGACACATCTATATATATTTCGGAACAACCATAGACACTCTATATGTGAATGTTAGAGTTAGCTATACAGGGTTGAGGTTGATTCCAAAATATATATAGTTTGAGTTGTGATCAATACTGAGATACGTATACACTGGGTCGTGGATTGATTCAAGATAATATTTATCGATTTATTTCTGTACATCTAACTGTGGACAACTAGTTGTAGGTTACTAACGAGGACAGCTGACTTAATAAACTTAAGACATCAAAATATATTAAAAGTGTTGTAAATATATTTTGAACATACTTTGATATATATGTATATATTGTTATAGGTTCGTGAATCAACCAGTGGCCAAGTCTTACTTCCCGACGAAGTAAAAATCTGTGAAAGTGAGTTATAGTCCCACTTTTAAAATCTAATATTTTTGGGATGGGAATACATGCAGGTTTTATAAATGATTTACAAAATAGACACAAGTACGTGAAACTACATTCTATGGTTGAATTATCGAAATCGAATATGCCCCTTTTTATTAAGTCTGGTAATCTAAGAATTAGGGAACAGACACCCTAATTGACGCGAATCCTAAAGATAGATCTATTGGGCCTAACAAACCCCATCCAAAGTACCAGATGCTTTAGTACTTCGAAATTTATATCATATCCGAAGGGTGTCCCGGAATGATGGGGATATTCTTATATATGCATCTTGTTAATGTCGGTTACCAGGTGTTCACCATATGAATGATTTTTATCTCTATGTATGGGATGTATATTGAAATATGAAATCTTGTGGTCTATTGTTACGATTTGATATATATAGGTTAAACCTATAACTCACCAACATTTTTGTTGACGTTTAAAGCATGTTTATTCTCAGGTGAATACTAAGAGAATCCGCTGTTGCATACTAAAATAAGGACAAGATTTGGAGTCCATGTTTGTATGATACTGTGTAAAAACTGCATTTAAGAAAATGATTTCGATGTAACATATTTGTATTGTAAACCATTATGTAATGGTCGTGTGTAAACAGGATATTTTAGATTATCATTATTTGATAATCTACGTAAAAGCTTTTTAAACCTTTATTGATGAAATAAAGGTTATGGTTTGTTTTAAAATGAATGCAGTCTTTGAAAAACGTCTCATATAGAGGTCAAAACCTCGCAACGAAATCAATTAATATGGAACGTTTTTTATCAATAAGAACGGGACATTTCATAGTCTTTGTTAGAAATAAAATAAATAAAAGAATAACTTATATGTAGGGTCAGGACATTATCTTCAAGAAAGAAGACATCAAAGCATATCAAGGCCTACATTCTATATAACCCATAATTGAATTGTTTCTTTTTATTTACATAAGGCTCCATTCCTTATTTAGCCACATAACCTTTAGGACTTGTATTATAAGTAGGCAATCAACTCATTGTAAATAATCAAGTAATATATTCAAAATGTAGTACTCAAAGTTTATAGTCTTCTTTTAATTCATAATCAATTCAATGATAATGAATTCAGTTTACTTTCAATTAATATTTCCGCATATCAATTGTTAACATGGTATCAGAGCTAACGGTGTCGATCTTGAATCAAGACACTCATATTTAACTTCAATCATTTACCGAAATTAAGCCGCCATGTCAAATGACGGTAGCTTAATGTTTTTGAAAGTTTTCTGCCAATGAACTCTTAGGACAAGGTCAAATGAATGACTGTCACAAGAGAGGGCATAGAGAACTCAGAATCATCAAAAACCAAGCCGCCATGTCAAAGAATTGACGGTAGCTTGGAAATGCCGAAAAAAGGGCTTCTCAAATCTAGCTATCATGTCCGAGGACCGTAGCTTGACTCAATAATCAACAGACAACAACAAACCAAGCCTCAAAATCACCGGCCACCAAACAACAAAGATTAGTTGTGAATGCCATGGTGATTATATTGCGGTTTCAGAATGAAGAAAGGGTTGGATTTGCAGCCGTGGGTAACCAAGAGGCTACTAACAACGGTGGCCACCACCAACCATCAATAGTTAACGGCGGCACCACCAACCATTAATAATGAACGGCGGGTTTACCTGGCACCAGTAAAAAAAAGGAAAAGAAATCAGCGACCTGAACGGCGGCGGAGGGAGCAACAGCGGTAGTCGGCGGCAACCATGAAGCTACCCGCAACGACACCACAAATGCTTCAATTTCATAGCTTCGACATCTACTGGTCAGGTAAAGGGTATGGGTTAACACCTCAAATCCTTCTCTCCTCAATCTTTTTTCCTTGAATCTTGTGTTAATCACAAAACGGCCAAATGGGTGAGAGAAAAACCCCCAAACCCGAATTCAACCCTTTTATATAAGGGTCGCACAAAATGATCGGGGGTGGGAGTAAGCATAAGTGTTTAACTCGATTACCTCTACCCAAGGTTGTAAAACTCGCGACTCGGGGAGTACTCGCCAGGAGGTTTTTGAGGAGTAATCGGCGACTCGGGGAGTACTCGGGGGAGTAATCGGATGTTGACTTTCGTTGACTTTTTAAGATAAATATATATATTCTCATATATATATGTTAAATATTAAACTTCTTAAATAAAAACTAATTAATTATATCTCAAACTAATAATGTTTTATGTTTTAACTTGGTAAATTAAAATTTAAGGACCGAATTCTCAATGTATTTGTAATATGAGGGAGTTTGATATCAATTAATAAAAAGTTTAAGAGTGGATATCAAGTTTGTTCCTATTATTAATTAGATATAAATATATAATAATTATTTATATGTATAAATAATACACTTATAAATATAAATATATATGTTTATTTTATATATATTAATTAGATTAGATATATTAAATGTAAATTTTATCTTAGACTTTACTCCGTATTACACCAAGTACCTTTTCAAAATATATAATATATGTTGTAATGCTCCAGCCTGTCACTTTTTCAAGTGGACAGAATTAAATATTAATATTGGAGTAAAATATTAATACTCCTATATCCCAAAAAATAGAGAGAATTAAGTCCACATGTTTTTCTCTCCAACCTGTCACTTTTTCTCTCCTCCCAACATACGCTCTCTCTTTTTTATGTGCACCATCTTCATCTTTTTCTTTCCAAATCCTCACCGGAGCCACGTCTTTACATCTTCCATCTTTAATTTTCTCAACTACTGTCATCTTGTTTACAGATCTATCAATTATTCAGGCTTGGTTGCCGTTGACCGCCGTTGAACGTCGTTTGACTGCCGTTGACTGGCAGTTGACCGAGTTACTAGCCGAGTTGACTGCCGATTTCTCGCTGAGACAATCTTGCCGACTAATCGCCGAGAAATCGGCCGAGTAGCCCGAGTTTTGCAACCATGCCTCTACCTATCAAAGATGATACAGGGGTAAATCCTAGTTGCTATCTCAAAAACTGATAGGAGAAAAAGAGTTGGCCTTTTGTTTAATTGAATGACCTATAAAATACGGAGTAAACAAATTGCTTTTTTTATGTAAGGAGCTTATTCAAAACAACAAAGAGTGGTCAAAAAAGCCTTTCAAGACATTGAGAACATAAAAGATTCTTTGTCTCTTGTCTTTATCTTTATTTTGGTCAAATAAAATTGGATGGACAACCGCATATGTTAAACTTTTTTGTCAGAGAAATTCACTTTTTCAATTTCATTTCACTAGTTATTGGTGATTGCCAGTAAATCATAAATATATAAACTATTTACTACGTATTTTATTTAAAAAGGTTAAAATTTGAACATGTTATGAATTTTGAAAACTTAGACCAAGTTGTAATCTTTTATTCAGTTCAATGTTAAAATCCGTTTAAAAAGGGGGTGGGGGTTTCTAAGTTTTTTATGAAAATTTCGAGTCAAAAAGGCTCAACACACAAGTGAGGGGGAGTTTGATCAATATCATTGTGTGTTGATAAAAAAGAAAAAGAAATATGATTACGATGTAACTAATCCTTGCTTTAATGATATTTCCGGTACATAAAGCAAGACACTCCGGGCGAACCAAACAAGGCTAAAGTTGAACTGGGTTTATGTCGGGCGAGCCAAACAAGGTTCAAGTGGAGTTGGGTTCATGTCGGGAAACTTAAATACTTGACGAACCAAACAAGGTTCACATTGAACTGGGTTCATGTCAGGAAAAGGAAACTTAAATATTCTAAGCGAACCAAACAAGGTTCAATAATGAACTGAGTTCATGTTGGAATCTGAATATTCATAGGCGAACCAATAAAGGTCTAAGTTGGACTAGGTTCATGTCTAGAAAATGAATACTCCTTGGCGAACTAGTAAAGGTTCAATATTGAACTAGGTTCATGTCGGGAGCTTGATGACCGAGGCAAATCAAAGAAGTTCAAGTCGGAAATCGACTGAACACGAGTTAAGACTAGCTTGCAGCAGGTCCCAGAAAATTAGTCAACTGAAGACTCCTCAACGATGTGTTGTGCAAGTTGAATTGTGAAAATCTCACTATTCAACTTGAGGGAGAGTGTTAGAAATAAAATAAATAAAAGAATAACTTATATGTGGGGTCAGGACATTATCTTCAAGAAAGAAGACATCAAAGCATATCAACGGCTACATTCTATATAACCCATAATTGAATTGTTTCTTTTTATTTACATAAGGCTCCATTCCTTATTTAGCCACATAACCTTTAGGACTTGTATTATAAGTAGACAGTCAACTCATTATAAATAATCAAGCAATATATTCAAAATGTAGTACTCAAAGTTTATAGTCTTCTTTTAATTCATAATCAATTCAATGATAATGAATTCAGTTTACTTTCAATTAATATTTCCGCATATCAATTGTTAACAGTCTTTTTAGTATTTGGCATTATATTTTGTTCTTTTCTTTTCTCTTGTTCTTAATCTTTAGTTTTCGATTCCTTGTTTCTGATTATAGATGTAAATGATGTGGTTCATGTCTTGTTAAACAGCTGATGTCGAAATGGGCATTTGAAATGGGTGAAACTGATCAAAAATAGCTGAATTGTTGAGCTACGGGAATCTATGCGCCGGATCCAAATTCCACGGATAGAAATGGTTGCTGAAGGTTGTGCCGTATTCCAAAGATGCGCCGCATCTGAGGTCAAGATGCATCGCATCTACATTATTAAAGAAAAATGTTGTCGTTTTTCATAAACGATTCTAGTCGTTTCATTGTGATGTATTGATATTATCATTGATTTATTATTTCAGGTGATTTGTGTTGATTTGATATGTTTGGATTTTGAATTGGTATTTATGTGGTGTTTGTTGTACTATTTGATATGTTGGTGGAGGTTTGCTACTTGATTTAGTATTTATATTCCTTATGTAGTATACAAGTTAAATATACCTCACATCTTAAATATGTATCTGTTGGGATTTAGATAATTAGGAGATTATGTTTTACAAATATACGAAAGTACACTCTAACACATTGTTTGACAGGCCGGTCATGATTATTTAAAGAGCTCTAAGATTTGAGATGTGATCTTGGGAAGTTAAACATTTTTATAAAGAATAAAAAAAATCATAGCATGTGAGGGTATTAACCGTTTTTGATGGTTAATTAGTCTCTTTCAAGATTCCTAAAGGTTCCAACTTGATGCTAATTATATTTCAAAATTATGATGGGTAATTAACTAGTCTCTTTTGTAGTTTGACTAACTGATTAGCTCAGCTTCACAAATCATAACTTCTTATATTCATTCAAGATTTTATAAAATCCCAAGACCCCATTAATCTTTCTGTTATTTTGTTCAGGGTAATCTACAAGTTTCATTTCTTGATCAAATTTACTGGCTTTAGGATGTATGTAGTAGAAAGCAGAGGAGGAGCTATAGCATGTATGCTGCTTGCACTCTTTTTTCTAGGAACATGGCCCGCCATTTTAACGTTGTTAGAACGACGTGGCAGGCTACCTCAACACACTTATCTTGATTACACAATCACTAATCTTCTAGCTTCTGTCATAATTGCTTTTACGTTTGGGGAATTAGGACATACTAATGATGGTAAACCCAACTTTATAGTCCAGCTATCTCAGGTAAATATCATCATGAACTGAAAGTAACTAAATGCCTTGGTGCAATCTTATATGTGTTTTTGAGTTGTAAAATGTGGATTATTATGTGTTGTTGCAGAATAATTGGCCAAGTGTTTTGTTTGCAATGGCTGGTGGGGTCGTTTTAAGTCTAGGAACTCTGTCGACACAATATGCCTGGGCATTTGTTGGTTTATCAGTAACTGAGGTGATGACTTCAAGTATTGCAGTTATCATAGGTATCATCATCACATTAACATCATTTATAGTTCAAAGATGGGATTATCATTTTAGAAATATAATTATTTTGATCATACTAGCATGTCTTTCATGAGGCAATAGGTACAACCTCGAACTACTTTCTAGACGACAAGATCAACAGAGCCGAAATACTTTTCCCAGGCGTAGCGTGTTTCTTGATTGCTGCTTGTCTTGGTTCATTGGTGCATACATCCGATGCCAAAGATAATAAACTAAAACTTGATAAACTAGGACTTGGTTCAAATGACATGGTTCAAATGGTACATGACAGATCAACGGGTAATGGAACAAACTCGAATTCAAGTAAGAACACTTGAATTTTCAGTTATTCATGTTCAATGACATGCTTTTTGAATGCTTATATTGATTGAGGAACGATTACACGATGTATACAAACGATTTAAACAATGAAACATGGGTTTTTCAGGAATCATTTGAACATGAAATCACCCTGGAGCCTCTTCAGCCGCAGTTGAAGAGGGTGGAATGCATGAACCCCAAAAATTGCTTTCTACTGTCAACTCACACGTATGGACAGAGGCGGAACATAGGGTAACCCAAAGTGGGTATCCGTCCACCCTGGATTTTACGGAACAAAAATTTGTACACTAAAAAAAAAAATTTACTAAAAATTAAGGTTTTTTTTAGTGTTCGTCCCTGCTGAATATGAAATATTTAAAAAAAATTTACACCCGCCCCACCTGTATCCGAGTTCAAGTTCCGCCGCTGCGTATGGATGAAGTCCATTCGCACGCGTGAGATTCCCACACGTGCGTTTGACTTTCATCCGCAAGTGTGACAGACCTTTCTCTCACGAGTGAACTAATCTTGTCACATATGCTCCTGTGACGATAACTTTCGTGTGTTCATAACAACCTAGGTGTACAACATTGACATTTAGGTTCATAGTCTATTCGTCAAGCAACCAACATGATGGTTCATGACTATTTTTAAATTTTTTTTTTTTTTATAATCCTCAGGAAAGGATTTGGAAAATGGATCTCTCAAAGTAGCGAAAGCTAAAGGAGGGACTGCTAATTTTCTTATCGAGATTGAGAGCCGAAGATCAATCAAGGTGTTTGGAAGAAGCACTTTGATTGGTTTAGCCCTATGTTTATTTGCTGGAATTTGTTTCTCTCTTTTTTCACCGGCATTTAATCTTGCAACGAATGATCAATGGCATACATTGGACTATGGGGTCCCATACTTAAGTGTCTACACAGCTTTTTTCTGCTTTTCTTGCTCGTGTTTTGTAATCGGTCTAATTTTAAATATTATATTTCTTTACCGCCCTTTGTTCAACTTGCCTACATCTTCGATCAAGGCGTATTTGTCGGACTGGGATGGGCGAGGTTGGGCGTTTCTGGCTGGTTTTTTGTGCGGTTTTGGGAACGGTCTCCAGTTTATGGGAGGTCAAGCTGCTGGTTATGCTGCTGCTGGTGCAGTTCAGGTTAGTTCAAAGTCTTTATAAGCTGATGGTTATTAGAAATTTGTTGTACTTTATGGTACAACTAAATAATGCATTATTCTAGTGTACAACCGATATGTACATGTTTCATTTCAGGCTTTTCCACTTGTGATTACCTTTTGGGGAATGCTGTTTTTTGGCGAATACCGCAAATCGTCAAAGAGAACATATGGATTACTTGTAGGCATGCTATCCATGTTTGTTGTAGCTATTGTAGTTCTAATGGCGTCATCTGGACACCGAAAACATTGTAAAAATTACCACTACAAGTTGACTTGCAGCTGAAATCAACATTGTACAGAAAACAAAAATGTGAAGTTACAAAGGCATAAAGCAGCATATATATACATATAAGAATCTGTTAGTCAATATGTATTCATCATTGGATATTAAAGCAGGAATAAGTTTAATATTACACAGTTTTTCCTTTATTACCTAAACTTTCTATGTTTTCACGTTGGGCAACAACTCTTTTATTTATGTATTGTAGCCCTAATTCAGCTCTTGACCCATACATTTAAATCTTCTGACTGCAACTTACTGTAAAATAATATAACTTAAGATTTAGAATTGCAAACATAATACATTGGGACAAAGTTAATAAGTAACATACTCATCTTCGAGATATTTAATTTGTAAATTACCTGCCTAAAGATAAAAGTGAGAGCAAGTTCCGATCAGCAACTTTTACCATAAACACGACCAGTGGCGGAGACACGAGCTTTTTTCACCGGGGCGAATCTTTTTTTACAAACGTAGCGATTTTTTTTGGGCAGAAAATGGAGGATTTGGGGCAAATTTAAGCAAACTATAGAAGTTTTTAGGCAAAATACGAAGATTTTGAGGTTGGTAGTGGTCTGCCTCTCTCAGAAGTTCGACTCCCCTGGGGTGCAACATTGCACACAAGGTTGCCCATTTACCCTTGAATTCCACCCAAGGGTGCCTTCCTCACATCGCGTTGCGGGGCAGTGGGGGAGGGGGGGTTTTACCGCCCATGCCCTCAGATTGGGCTGGGTTTCCTCCTGAACAGCAGTTGGGGGCAGGTTTGAAACTGTAGGGAGATGAACGTGTGGGTGGTTAAGTCCCCTGGGTGATCCCGTACTGATGTTAAAAAAAAAATAATCAATAAAATCAATGAGGGAAAATAAAAAAATCCAAAAATTTTTGCACTAAAATATTTAAATTCACTGGGGCCAAGTGACACACACTTACTAGTTTCGCCAATGAACAAGACCCTTTTAAGTTTTAAGATGAAAGTAGAAATGTTGACAAAATAAAACGAATAAACTATTTTAAAGTTTTTCTTTTGGCCTAACACATCAACTAGATGATCTAGCTTGTATGAATCGCAATTGGTTTGATACCGATAATGGAAGAGTATGTTAAGTATATATACGTATCCATATATTCTCACATCAATTTTTTTTATTTTATCTGTTTTATTTTTTTATTTTTTATTTTTATTACCTTTGTGCATTTGAGGTAGCTGACGGCCCGTCTAAAAACAGTCTTTTTTATAAGTATAATTGTTTCTTCTCAATACATGTCTTGACGGAATTGAGCAATGTTGGTGTATTCTGTTGAAGATGCTTTAATAAGTTCGCGTAGAATTAAAGTTGCTTGTTAATTGGGAAGATTAATTAGGTGTAGAGAAAAGAAAGTAGAGTTGATGGAAGGGTCGGGAGGAAGAATGGGTGAAAGAGTGGGTGCTAGGTTTTTTTTTTTTTAATTTCAGTTGCCACTAATATATATGGTTGGGGATGTCGTTTTTGAGGGATCATACGACACATTCTGGCGAGACAAATAGTATATAAAGGATAAATATGGGTAGTGATTTTTACACTATACTTTTAATTTATCTGCGTACACATATAATTGTTGTAATATATTTCAAACGCATACACCAAGTAATATGCATAAATGTGTTGTAACAAATGCATTGATGAAGTACTTTTGTGCTGGATGTATAAAACCAATGGCTCCATGATGTGTTTCGTTTTAGTTTAGTTTTTTAAGCTCTTAGTATCGTTTTTCTCGACTCTTTCATTTCTGAATGAAAATTTCTCAACACTCTATTTATACAAGTTTGTTTTTTTGGTAAAAAGAAAGAAATAAAACTCGTTGTGTAAATATCATAGCCAAAATGATATAGTCATGTAACTAGCTAATCATAAATGCGACTTGGCATACTCAAAAGCTCTAAGAAATGCATGGAAAATAAGGTCGGACTAACCCCGGATAAAGTGATCCAAAAATTGGATTGGAGCTAAAGTTTTAGGATATGTTGGACCAAGGATTTTCCCTATATCTCTACAATTTTGATAGGTCAGATCATGTTGAGATTGAGAGAAATGATAAGATAGAATGAGATTCGGTATATAAGGAGACTCGGTACTAGAGAGAATCGGTACAAATTAAATTCCACAGCTTCTAGAACTCAGTTACAATACAATGGCTATCTAATTAGGACTACATAGGTTCCTTATATAGCCCTCTTCTAAGGAACCTTCATTTAAGCTTAATTCACATTAACACTATACAACTTCGGGGTCCTAACAATCTCCCCCTTAGTGTTAAATGTGAACTTTACAATATAATCCTATTGTGAAATCTTGAGAGGTCCAAACGTTAGTTTTCATCGTGAGCCATCTGGTTTTGAAACTTCTACTTGATTTTCTGAAATTTGCTTAGAAGTTTTCCAGACTCCCCACGTTTTTCTTGGATCTCCCTCATGTAATGGATATTCATCCATTTCCTTGAAATACCTTCTCTTTCTCTGGCCACGAAGAATCTCAAACTGTCTTGTACGGATTCGGAGCTTTAAACGATCTCTGATATGCTTTATAAACTCTCCAAGACCCATTTTTGTATCAAAGTCATCAACCTTGCTTTGACGAATTTTAAGATACTTCAGTGCAGCCTTAAGTGTTCCATCTGAATATTTGTTCAGCTCTTCAGTACGAATGAACACCTTTTCCTTTTGAGAATTTACAAATACAAACCCTTCTGGTTCGAATTGCATTTGAAACATCCCCATATCCTTCATTCGCTCTGTAAATTGATTCGGACAAGTTATTCGAATCTTTTTCCTATTTGCTTCGAGACCTATTTGAAAATCTTCACGTCTCATCAGTTCAATTGTCTCCATCATGTATCTTTTCACAGCTTCCAAAGCTTGAGCTTTAGCAAAAGGTCGAATGGTGATGATACTGAGGTAGTTGTAGATGTGAATGATGTCAAGCATATCAAGATTATGAAAATCTGCTTCTGTGAACTTGTACTCTTTCTCATCTTCTCTTATAACATGGAACTGACTGATGACGTCTTTTTTTCACTTATCTCTACTCCGACTTGAGCAATATTCAACACTTCTGAAATACGATATTTTCTTTGAAGCCACAAATCATCTTCATCTTTGTTGATATGTTTCCTCCACATAAACTCATACCAATTCCTTTCACTTGCTGGAAGCAATCGTGAACCTATATAAGTAAACCTTTTACTCCTTGGTGTATCTTTGATGCGGAAGATCTTGTAAGCATTTTCTTCGATGAATGTGTTTCGTAACGTTATAAAATCATGTTCAACTCCCAATAACAATCTTTGTTCATGATACTTAAAGAATATTCCATGGTTGTATTTGAATCTGGAATTTACTGTTTCACTTGATGTAGATGTACCAGAAGTTGATCTTTCATTAGCATTTGTTGGATGTGAACTCGATGAAGGTGTAGAATTCGATGAATGATCAGTAGGATTTGTTGCATCATCATTTGGAACATCATCATCTTCAATATGATCAAAGATATCATCTTCATTTGGATCAACATAAAGATTGTCTTCTTCGTCATCAGAAGAATCCATTTCATCATCACTTTCTATTACTGGATCAGGATTCCCTTCATCTACAATCTCTACATCTTCCGGAATTGAAGATACTGAAGATAACTTGCTTAAGATGACAACCCCATCATCATCCGTCTCTTCAAGATAAAAATCACTTAAGTTCAAATCCTCATCTACTGGTCCACTATCAGCCTCTTTATGAACAATTGGAATTATAACTTTCTCAGGCTCCTTATCATTAATTTCATCATGTACAGAAACCATTTCTGATTCCGTCTGAACTCGTTGAGCTTGTGAAGCTGATGAAGATCTCACATCACCACCCTTGGTTGAAATGTTCACCGATAGATATTCTCCATCTACTCCTATCTCCCCCTCATGGCTATTCTGAGGATCAGAATCGTCATGTTCATCATCACGGTGAGGACTTAAAGGAGAAGAGCAGGAAGTAAGTGGATATCGAACACGAGCACGAAACAATGCTTGAAGCGAAGTACGTCGAAGAACATCAAGATTGACTCTAGAAAACATACGACTGAAATATTCTTGCTCCAAAGCATCATAGAAATGTGGTAAACGAGAGGGTGATGATGGAAAAGTAACAATGGGAACAGCAGCAGCAGCAGTACCTGTTGAAGGCGATGTCGATGGAAGTGTATGAGTTACCGTGAGGGCAGGTAAGGATGATTGTACGGTATTATTCTTATATGTAGGGCTGTACATACTACTAGTCAGATTCGTGATATCCCCTTCTGATGGAGGTTGGGTAACAACCGGAGTTGTCACCGGCGAAGTTTCTTTCGAAGCATCCGCCTCCATGACTTTGGTCTCATGGGACTCTGACAAAGTAGCAGAACTACCCGTCGGTTTAGCTCTCACAGATATATTGCTATCTCCGACTCCTGAAATCATTGATATACCATGAGGTGGTAAATCTCTTTCAGTTAAAGACTCTTCCTCCAGACCCTGAGGTTCAGAATCCGGAAGAGAAGTGGTTTGATCCAATGAATCACTTTCATGAATCAAGGGATCAGTCTGCTAGAAGTCTGATAAATATCCCGAAGGATTGTCATGTTGACTCGTTTCCATGGGACGCGGCAGCTCTTCCTCATCAAGATAAGCCGGACCTCGAGACCCTGTTGTACGTTGAGGCACAGGAGGATTTCCAGCCGATACGCAGGGTGCCTTTTCAAGACTTTTCTGCTCCCCTTCGGCCGTTCTGGACTTCAATGATTGAGTTTCCTCAATCGATTGAGTCAACGCAGACTTTACTGCAGAGGAAGACTTTACTTCCTTAGATGCCGAAGCACCTTGCTTTGTAGGATTTATTATTAAGTCATGTTTAGATTGGATGGGCTTAGTGGCCTTTTTACCATCCGTGCGTTTAGATCTCTTGCCTACCGAAACTTGCGCTTCATTTAGCGTAGGTCTTACTGTTATTATTGGATGTGATACGGAGATGGGTGAGGGTGACCTAATTGGTTCTAGGTCTTGGTCCGTATCACCAACGGTAGTAGTAACTGTTTGGCGGACGATAGGTGTCAAAGTCCTAGATCTAGTTACTCGTTGGGTTGGCGGAGTCTGAATCATTTCATCAGGTATATATCGAGTTCTCTTAGGTGAATGTTCGGGAGACGATTCAGATGCTGTTGCTGAAGTGTCGGTGTCACTGCTCACTTCGGGTGTTATGGAAAGGGTTCGTTTAATCCTAGTTGGACTAGGTTCCCTGATCCTCACGGGTTGAGCTTGGTGTGCTACCCTAGATCGTTTAAGGTTCACCCTAAGTGGAGGATTAGCTGGCCCGGGTGGTTGAACTACATGTTCCCCTACAACCTCTGGGGCTGGAACCGCGGCGGGTTCAACTTGTTCTTGTTGTACCGGGTTCGGAAGAGGTATTCCTACAGCCTCAAAATAAGAACGCATACGAGCGTCTTGGGGTTCATCTAGCCTCACTAGCCAATTTGGAATTGGCGCAGTGAATTGATTATCAGACACCATCGGGGTATTCATCTTCAGCTCCCCAAATCGTTTCATCTGTAATCCATGTGTACCTGGTACAAATATATTTGCATTTCTGCAAGCATTTATAGCATCATGGATAAAGATACAGAAAAACCTTTCGCAAGGGATGTATGAACCCCTTGACTTATCAACTTGAGCTTGAACCAGATCCCATAAAAGCTCAGCATTGTCAGGAGCCTCTACTCTTATGAAAGAGTAGAATACTTTCAGCATTGGCACAGTCAAGCTATCGGATCCACTCCTTGTCATCAGCAAGCATCTGTTGATGATTGAGAAGATCACATACCACCTTGAGTGCAGATATTTCTTCTGAAACTTAGCTGGTGGAACATTGGTAGCTCCAACATAACCAAGATCAAAGACAGAAGTCATCATTTGCTGAGTAGCAGGAAAAGCAGTAGCATTCTGCACAACAGGAAGTCTGAATATCCTCCTGAAATCAGCTTTAGTGATACTCCTCCTCCCTTGAACTCCTCTCAGTTGAAATTCAAAACGAGCTTGTGTTCCCTCTGGATTTTCAGTAGTAGGTTGTGTAGCTTCCACAAACCTAATTGATCTGTTAAGTAACTCCAAATCTGTTACAGCTACACTGGCAGTAGTACTGAGAGCAGGTCATAGTGTGTGCCTCTCTAGAATTGCTGTCCAGTAGTTGCAGGGAATACTGGTTTCAGATTTGATGAAGTGATTGTTCGCCATTTAGCTGTACAAATAAGAAATAGAAGACCACAAGATATGTAGTGACCCGAACTTTTCCATGTTTATATATATTAATTGAGATTGAAATTTACATGATTAAATGTTTCCAACATGTTAAGCAATCAAACTTGTTAAGACTTGATTAATTGAAATATGTTTCAAATAGACAATTGACCACCCAAGTTGACCGGTGATTCACGAACGTTAAAACTTGTAAAAACTATATGATGACATATATGTGGATATATATATAGTTAACATGATACTATGATAAGTAAACATATCATTAAGTATATTAACAATGAACTACATATGTAAAAACAAGACTACTAACTTAATGATTTTTAAACGAGACATATATGTAACGATTATCGTTGTAAAGACATTTAATGTATATATATCATATTAAGAGATATTCATACATGATAATATCATGATAATATAATAATTTAAAATCTCATTTGATATTATAAACATTGGGTTAACAACATTTAACAAGATCGTTAACCTAAAGGTTTCAAAACAACACTTACATGTAACGACTAACGATGACTTAACGACTCAGTTAAAATGTATATACATGTAGTGTTTTAATATGTATTTATACACTTTTGAAAGACTTCTATACACTTATCAAAATACTTCTACTTAACAAAAATGCTTACAATTACATCCTCGTTCAGTTTCATCAACAATTCTACTCGTATGCACCCGTATTCGTACTCGTACAATACACAGCTTTTAGATGTATGCACTATTGGTATATACACTCCAATGATCAGCTCTTAGCAGCCCATGTGAGTCACCTAACACATGTGGGAACCATCATTTGGCAACTAGCATGAAATATCTCATAAAATTACAAAAATATGAGTAATCATTCATTACTTATTTACATGAAAACAAAATTTCATATCCTTTATATCTAATCCATACACCAACGACCAAAAACACCTACAAACACTTTCATTCTTCAATTTTCTTCATCTAATTGATCTCTCTCAAGTTCTAACTTCAAGTTCTAAGTGTTCTTCATAAATTCTACAAGTTCTAATTACATAAAATCAAGAATACTTTCAAGTTTGCTAGCTCACTTCCAATCTTGTAAGGTGATCATCCAACCTCAAGAAATCTTTGTTTCTTATAGTAGGTTATCATTCTAATACAAGGTAATAATCATATTCAAACTTTGGTTCAATTTCTATAACTATAACAATCTTATTTCAAGTGATGATCTTACTTGAACTTGTTTTCGTGTCATGATTCTGCTTCAAGAACTTCGAGCCATCCAAGGATCCGTTGAAGCTAGATCCATTTTTCTCTTTTCCAGTAGGTTTATCCAAGGAACTTAAGGTAGTAATGATGTTCATAACATCATTCGATTCATACATATAAAGCTATCTTATTCGAAGGTTTAAACTTGTAATCACTAGAACATAGTTTAGTTAATTGTAAACTTGTTCGCAAACAAAAGTTAATCCTTCTAACTTGACTTTTAAAATCAACTAAACACATGTTCTATATCTATATGATATGCTAACTTAATGATTTAAAACCTGAAAACACGAAAAACACCATAAAACCGGATTTACGCCGTCATAGTAACACCGCGGGCTGTTTTGGGTTAGTTAATTAAAAACTATGATAAACTTTGATTTAAAAGTTGTTATTCTGAGAAAATGATTTTTATTATGAACATGAAACTATATCCAAAAATTATGGTTAAACTCAAAGTGGAAGTATGTTTTCTAAAATGGTCATCTAGACGTCGTTTTTTCGACTGAAATGACTACCTTTACAAAAATGACTTGTAACTTATTTTTCTGACTATAAACCTATACTTTTTCTGTTTAGATTCATAAAATAGAGTTCAATATGAAACCATAGCAATTTGATTCACTCAAAACGGATTTAAAATGAAGAAGTTATGGGTAAAACAAGATTGGATAATTTTTCTCATTTTAGCTACGTGAAAATTGGTAACAAATCTATTCCAACCATAACTTAATCAACTTGTATTGTATATTATGTAATCTTGAGATACCATAGATACGTATACAATGTTTCGACCTATCATGTCGACACATCTATATATATTTCGGAACAACCATAGACACTCTATATGTGAATGTTGGAGTTAGCTATACAGGGTTGAGGTTGATTCCAAAATATATATAGTTTGAGTTGTGATCAATACTGAGATACGTATACACTGGGTCGCGGATTGATTCAAGATAATATTTATCGATTTATTTCTGTACATCTAACTGTGGACAACTAGTTGTAGGTTACTAACGAGGACATCTGACTTAATAAACTTAAAACATCAAAATATATTAAAAGTGTTGTAAATATATTTTGAACATACTTTGATATATATATGTATATATTGTTATAGGTTCGTGAATCAACCAGTGGCCAAGTCTTACTTCCCGACGAAGTAAAAATCTGTGAAAGTGAGTTATAGTCCCACTTTAAAAACTAATATTTTTGGGATGAGAATACATGCATGTTTTATAAATGATTTACAAAATAGATACAAGTATGTGAAACTACATTCTATGGTTGAATTATCGAAATCGAATATGCCCCTTTTTTATTAAGTCTGGTAATCTAAGAATTAGGGAACAGACACCCTAATTAACGCGAATCCTAAAGATAGATCTATTGGGCCTAACAAACCCCATCCAAAGTACCGGATGCTTTAGTACTTCGAAATTTATATCATATCCGAAGGGTGTCCCGGAATGATGGGGATATTCTTATATATGCATCTTGTTAATGTCGGTTACCAGGTGTTCACCATATGAATGATTTTTATCTCTATGTATGGGATGTGTATTGAAATATGAAATCTTGTGGTCTATTGTTACGATTTGATATATATAGGTTAAACCTATAACTCACCAACATTTTTTGTTGACGTTTAAAGCATGTTTATTCTCAGGTGAATACTAAGAGCTTCCGCTATTGCATACTAAAATAAGGACAAGATTTGGAGTCCATGTTTGTATGATATTGTGTAAAAACTGCATTCAAGAAACTGATTTCGATGTAACATATTTGTATTGTAAACCATTATGTAATGGTCGTGTGTAAACAGGATATTTTAGATTATCATTATTTGATAATCTACGTAAAGCTTTTTAAACCTTTATTTATGAAATAAAGGTTATGGTTTGTTTTAAAAATGAATGCAGTCTTTGAAAAACGTCTCATATAGAGGTCAAAACCTCGCAACGAAATCAATTAATATGGAACGTTTTTAATCAATAAGAACGGGACATTTCAGTTGGTATCAGAGCGTTGGTCTTAGAGAACCAGAATTTTGCATTAGTGTGTCTTATCGAGTTTGTTAGGATGCATTAGTGAGTCTGGACTTCGACCGTGTTTACTTGAAAAATGATTGCTTAACAAATTTTGTTGGAAACTATATATTTTTAACATGTGAATATTATGTGATATATTAATCTCTTAACGCGTTTGATATTATGTGATAGATGTCTACCTCTAGAACAAGTCTCATTGACTCACCTAATAATAATGAAGGGTCAAATGTAAATTGGAATGATTCGTGGACTGATTCACAAGTTCCCGAAGAGGAACCGGAAGAAGACTCGGAACCGGAAGAAGAATCGGAACCGAAAGAAGAATCGGAACCGGATGAAGAAATAGAACGGTGGGGGAAATAATAAAACGGTTAAGTAAAAGAAAATCCTCAACCAACCGACCAAGGTTAATTATGGTCAATGGTGTTTCCGCCAAGGAAGCAAAATATTGGGAGGATTACCAATTCTCCGATGAATCGGATTCCGACGAGAATTCCGATGATGTTATAGAAATTACCCCAACTGAATTTAAAAAGGCAAAAGAAAATAATAAGGGAAAGGGCATAAAAATAGAGAAATCTAATTCCAACCCCGGTGAACTTTATATGTATCGTCAACCCCCGAAGTCCTTAAGTTGTAACAATGACCCGGGAACCTCTAAACCGCCAGGTTTTTCTAAACCAATGTGGAAAATGACTGCTCGTATTAGGGGAACATCATATATCCCTAGAAACTTGGCAAAATGAACCAAAACTGAAGAAGAAGAAACAAGCGAGTCGGAATAAGATAGTTGTATTCGTGTGGTGTAATATATGTAATATAGTGTGCTTATGCTTTATGATATATGTAAAAATTGCTTGTATTAATACGTATTTTTTTTTATGAATCTAACTCTTGTCTATTTTACAGTATAAAAACACAAAATGGATAGACAACCCAATATTTTAAGAGACCTACCCGGAGACATGATTGATGAAATCTTGTCTAGAGTCGGTCAGAATTCTTCGGCACAACTATTTAAGGCGAGATCAGTTTGTAAGATATTCGAAGAACGTTCCAAGAATGCCTTGGTTTATAAAAGGCCTTCGTTCAAAAGATGGGGGATATCACATTGGGAAATCCATAAGTTACGATGTGTTTACTTTGACGCATATATTGCGGGGAACCCAAATGCTATTTTACGCAATGGGTTAAGAAATTATTTTGACTCAATATATCCGAATATTGGACTTCGTGATTTAAAAAAAACAGCTAACATGCAACATAAAGAAGCATGTTATGCTTACGGATTAGTAATGTTCGCTTCTCACCAAAGTGAGAACAAGAACATCGGGCTACAACTATTAAACAAAACGTTCCCACAAGTGACGGAGTCGGTAATTGGGGTAAGAAATGAGGTTTTTAGATTGTTACGGCACTGTTGGACATTACGTAACCCTCGTCCCTTTGATGACGTTACAACACGCTGTCTTATCAACGGCCATAACGGTTATGTTTCACAAGACCAAGGATGGGAAGTAATCCTAGTAAAACCAGAATGCATGACTTGTTTCTGGACGTATGAATTACGTGTCTTTATTGCCTTTGCTGAACGAATTGTGTACTAGCTAGAATTATCTTCACAACCATCTTGTATCAAATTTATTGTGTGCTATATTTCATGTTATATGTAAAATAAGCGGTATTGTAAGTTTGTAAAATATTGTGTAAAAGTTTGAACGCGGAATATTATTATAATCAGTTTTTCATATAGAATTGTAGTAGTTGAATTGTATATTAGCTACTAAGTATGAACTTAACGGGTAGATACTACCCGAATTTAAACTTATAAAACGCTAATATGAAGAAAAAGCTTTTATAAATGAGTTCATATTATGCTACGAAATACTATTAACTACTCTTAATATTCTGTATGATTAACTTGTTCCATTTGACTATTTTGAAGGAAATGGCACCGACTACTCGACACACCGTGAATATGAATGAAGAGGAATTCCGTACTTTTCTAGCTTCAAACATAGCCGCAGTACAGGCTGCGCTACATACCAATAATAACCTTGGATCTAGCAGTACAGGAAATCGTGTAGGATGCACCTACAAAGAATTCACTGCCTGCAAACCTTTGGAATTTGATTGAACCGAAGGACCGATCGGATTGAAACGGTGGACCGAGAAGGTCGAATCGGTGTTTGCCATAAGTAAGTGTACTGAAGAGGACAAAGTGAAGTACGCTATGCATACCTTCACAGGTTCTGCGTTAACATGGTGGAATACCTATCTAGAGCAAGTGGGACAAGACGATGCGTACGCACTACCGTGGTCAGCATTCAAGCACTTGATGAACGAGAAGTACCGTCCCAGAACCGAGGTCAATAAGCTCAAGACAGAACTTAGAGGGTTACGAACCCAAGGATTTGATATTACCACGTACGAAAGACGATTCACAGAATTGTGCCTATTGTGTCCGGGAGCATTCGAAGATGAGGAAGAGAGGATCGACGCATTTGTGAAAGGATTACCGGAAAGAATCCAAGAAGATATAAGTTCACACGAGCCCGCCTCCATACAATAGGCATGTAGAATGGCTCACAAACTAGTGAACCAGATTGAAGAAAGAATTAAAGAACAGACTGCTGAAGAGGTCAATGTGAAGCAAGTCAAAAGAAAGTGGGAGGAAAACGGTGATAAGAATCACCAATACAACAACAACAGTAATTACAACAATAATCGCAACAATTATCCCAACAATCGCAACATCAATCGCAACTACAACAAACGGCCCAACAACAACAACAACAATAACAACAACAACAGCAACTACAATAATCATCCCAACAAAAATAATAACCGCAACAACAATAACAATCAGAAGCAGCTATGCCAAAGGTGTGAAAAGTATCACTCGGGGTTCTGCACCAAATTTTGCAACAAGTGTAAAAGAAATGGTCATAGCGCGGCTAAGTGTGAGGTCTACGGACCAGGGGTTAATAGAACAAAAGGAACAAATGGTGTCGGAATGAGTAATGGCGGAGCAAGTAGTGTCGGAGCAAGTTATGCCAATATAGTTTGTTATAAATGTGGAAAACCGGGCCACATTATTAGAAATTTCCCGAACCAGGAGAACACGAATGGACAAGGCCGCGGAAGAGTTTTCAATATTAATGCGGCAGAGGCACAGGAAGACCCGAAGCTTGTTACGGGTACGTTTCTTATTGACAATAAATCTGCTTACGTTTTATTTGATTCGGGTGCGGATAGAAGCTATATGAGTAGAGATTTTTGTGCTAAATTAAGTTGTCCATTGACGCCTTTGGATATTAAATTTTTACTCAAATTAGCAAATGGTAAATTAATTTCAGCAAATAATATATGTCGGAATCGAGAAATTAAACTGGTTAGCGAAACATTTAAGATTGATTTGATACCAGTAGAGTTAGGGAGTTTTGATGTGATAATCGGTATGGACTGGTTGAAAGAAGTGAAAGCAGAGATCGTTTGTTACAAAAATGCAATTCGCATTATACGAGAAAAAGGAAAACCCTTAATGGTGTACGGAGAAAAGGGCAACACGAAGCTACATCTTATTAGTAATTTGAAGGCACAAAAAGTAATAAGAAAAGGTTGCTATGCTGTTCTAGCACACGTCGAGAAAGTACAAACTGAAGAAAAGAGCATCAATGATGTTCCCATTGCAAAAGAATTTCCCGATGTATTTTCGAAAGAATTACCGGGATTACCCCCACATCGATCCGTTGAATTTCAAATAGATCTTGTACCAGGAGCTGCACCAATAGCTCGTGCTCCTTACAGACTCGCACCCAGCGAGATGAAAGAACTGCAAAGCCAATTACAAGAACTTTTAGAGCGTGGTTTCATTCGACCAAGCACATCACCGTGGGGAGCTCCTGTTTTGTTTGTCAAGAAGAAAGATGGTACATTCAGGTTGTGTATCGACTACCGAGAGTTGAACAAACTTACCATCAAGAACCGCTACCCACTACCGAGAATCGACGACTTATTTGATCAACTACAAGGCTCGTCTGTTTATTCAAAGATTGACTTACGTTCCGGGTATCATCAAATGCGGGTGAAAGAAGATGATATTCCAAAGACTGCTTTCAGAACGCGTTACGGTCATTACGAATTTATGGTCATGCCGTTTGGTTTAACTAATACACCAGCTGTGTTCATGGACCTTATGAACCGAGTGTGTGGACCATACCTTGACAAGTTTGTCATTGTTTTCATTGATGACATACTTATTTACTCAAAGAATGACCAAGAACACGGTGAACATTTGAGAAAGGTGTTAGAAGTATTGAGGAAGGAAGAATTGTACGCTAAGTTTTCAAAGTGTGCATTTTGGTTGGAAGAAGTTCAATTCCTCGGTCACATAGTGAACAAAGAAGGTATTAAGGTGGATCCGGCAAAGATAGAAACTGTTGAAAAGTGGGAAACCCCGAAAATTCCGAAACACATACGCCAGTTTTTAGGACTAGCTGGTTACTACAGAAGGTTCATCCAAGACTTTTCCAGAATAGCAAAACCCTTGACTGCATTAACGCATAAAGGGAAGAAATTTGAATGGAATGATGAACAAGAGAAAGCGTTTCAGTTATTGAAGAAAAAGCTAACTACGGCACCTATATTGTCATTGCCTGAAGGGAATGATGATTTTGTGATTTATTGTGACGCATCAAAGCAAGGTCTCGGTTGTGTATTAATGCAACGAACGAAGGTGATTGCTTATGCGTCTAGACAATTAAAGATTCACGAACAAAATTATACGACGCATGATTTGGAATTAGGCGCGGTTGTTTTTGCATTAAAGACTTGGAGGCACTACTTATATGGGGTCAAAAGTATTATATATACCGACCACAAAAGTCTTCAACACATATTTAATCAGAAACAACTGAATATGAGGCAGCGTAGGTGGATTGAATTATTGAATGATTACGACTTTGAGATTCGTTACCACCCGGGGAAGGCAAATGTGGTAGCCGATGCCTTGAGCAGGAAGGACGGAGAACCCATTCGAGTAAAATCTATGAATATAATGATTCATAATAACCTTACTACTCAAATAAAGTAGGCGCAACAAGGAGTTTTAAAAGAGGGAAATTTAAAGGATGAAATACCCAAAGGATCAGAGAAGCATCTTAATATTCGAGAAGACGGAACCCGGTATAGGGCTGAAAGGATTTAGGTACCAAAATTTGGAGATATGGGAGAAATGGTACTTAGAGAAGCTCATAAAACCAGATACTCAATACATCCTGGAACGGGGAAGATGTACAAGGATGTCAAGAAATATTTTTGGTGGCCGGGTATGAAAGCCGATGTTACTAAATACGTAGGAGAATGTTTGACGTGTTCTAAGGTCAAAGCTGAGCATCAGAAACCATCAGGTCTACTTCAACAACCCGAAGTCCCGGAATGGAAATGGGAAAACATTACCATGGATTTCATCACTAAATTACCAAGGACTGCAAGTGGTTTTGATACTATTTGGGTAATAGTTGATCATCTCACCAAATCAGCACACTTCCTGCCAATAAGAGAAGATGACAAGATGGAGAAGTTAGTACGACTGTATTTGAAGGAAGTCGTCTCCAGACATGGAATACCAATCTCTATTATCTCTGATAGGGATGGCAGATTTATTTCAAGATTCTGGCAGACATTACAGCAAGCATTAGGAACTCGTCTAGACATGAGTACTGCCTATCATCCACAAACTGATGGGCAGAGCGAAAGGACGATACAAACGCTTGAAGACATGCTACGAGCATGTGTTATTGATTTTGGAAACAGTTGGGATCGACATCTACCGTTAGCAGAATTTTCCTACAACAACAGCTACCATTCAAGCATTGAGATGGCGCCGTTTGAAGCACTTTATGGTAGAAAGTGCAGGTCTCTGATTTATTGGAGTGAAGTGGGGGATAGACAGATTACGGGTCCGGAGATTATACAAGAAACTACCGAGAAGATCATCCAAATTCAACAACGGTTGAAAACCGCCCAAAGTCGACAAAAGAGCTTCGCTGACATTAAAAGAAAAGATATAGAATTTGAAATTGGAGAGATGGTTGATGTGCGAAAAGTGGTATATGAATTATCGTATGGAAAATACCGGTTTTAGAGATTGCTACACACTAACGGGCAGTGTACCCGATCGTGTAGTAGTATAGTAACTGGTTTAGTTTCGTGTATCGTTCCAAGGACAGTTATATCAGTCAAACTAGAATTAGAAACTATATTATGATTAACTAAGTGAATGAAAGTTAAAAGTACAAGTTTTATGTTTTGGTGGCTATTTAACGATTTAGCCAAATCAAAGAAGGTTAAATGTAAAAACAATATTTTTGTCTTTTAAGTTTATGAAATGATAATAAATGCAAATAAAGCAAGTAAGATAGTTTTGAATTAAATCAAAGAGATGAAATGTTTATCTAGATATTTTACCCTCGGTATTGGATGTATTTTTAGATATTAAGTCCTGATTGAATAATTATGTGTGTAGTTATCTAATAGGTTCACTAAGAGTTCTCTCGGATAAACACGCAAATACAATAACAAGATCAAGGGTTCCCTTTTCACTATGGTTCTTGTATTTGTAATCAAATAACTATAAGCATGCTAATCACCTAAATCGACTCGCCAAGAGTTCTCTTTAGCAAGTACTCAAACTAGAATTACTAAGCGAGGGTTCCCTATAACTTAGACCTTTTAGTTTGTGACTAGTTGATCAACAAAATCAAAGACTTGAATAACAATTGTCTTTGCGTTCGCTCTACACAATTCATTCCTATTTTGTTTAACCGTTTTAATCTAGTTTACCCCCTTGGTCCGGTTTAGCAAACAATCAATCTAAGACAAGTTGATTGTAAATCAATATGATACATCAACAAGAGTTCTCTTTATCAACAACATATCAATTAACTAGATACAAATGATTTTAACAACAATAAGCATGGTTCTTAATTCAAGCTTCAATCTATCACGCATAATACATTCAATCAATAAGATTACATCCAATACCTTGGTTATTAATCTAGACAAACATTATAGAAACTAGCCAACAATCATGGTAACAGACAACAATATAATCAAATTATTAACTGAAATCATTGCTGAGAACAAGTAAATAACCTACAAGAACAAGAGTTCTTGGATGAAAAAGGTTTTGATGGATGATGCCTTGATGTTGAGCCTCTTCAAAGAGGTTGGAGTTCTCCAATTTGCTCCTGAAAATCGCCTCTAAACTCTCTGGTTCGTATTCTCATTAAACAGTCCCTCAAAAACTGAAGTTTTAAAGTGGAGAAATTAGGTAAAAAGCCAAAAAGTCGGCCACACCTACTACGGGACGTCGTCCCAAAATGCAGGACGGCGTCCCGAATTAAAGGTCAAGACGGCGTCTCGAACCCCCTAGACGGCGTCCCAGATCAAAAGCCAGGACGGCGTCTTCAATCCCTGGACGGCGTCCTCAAGTACTGATTTTGACTGTTTCGTTTTCTTTTCAATATTACTTCATTCGGACGAAGCCTAACACCTTGGAAGCTTTGTTTTATCATTTTAAAGCACTAAATAGACCCTAAGTCGTATCGGGATCAACCAATGTCATAAATCATCAAAATTCTTTGTAAATCATTCTTCCGATACAAATTTGCGCATCTTGGCTTATCACTTGTAGAACACCTTCATTATCTTTGATTCTAGAGCGCTTTTAGTGATATTGCGATAGATATATATGATGTATTTGAGCAATATCAAAACACCCCACACTTAAACCTTGCTTGTCCTCAAGCAATTCTTTCGTTACAAAGTAGAACAATATCAAACATAATCACACAATATAGATTACAAACATTACATGAATCACTCGAAGCACACGGAACACACACGTTGATATGAAACACAACTCACACTATATGAAACACACGCTTTAAGTAACACACTCACGCTATATACACAATGGAAACACACACACACATTTTTGGTAGATTAGAGCCAAGTATTCGAAAAATTTGATCCTAGGAAAATCAGGACCTTGATGAAAACGTTTTGTGGTTTTGAAAATATCATGCTAGTTTTTAATACTAGACCCGTTTTCCGATTTTGTCGGATTTTCTGAATTTTGAAAAATGAGTGCGGGTTTCCCGCTATTGGTCAAGCCAATCCCTCCCCCGGTACCTAACATCATGAGATGTCGGTAGAAAATAATGTGCTTAGGAGGATACACATTACGTCCGGATATCATTGACAATTATGAGGTAATCATCTAATCCGTTAAATCAATCATTAAGATTGAGGTTCATCAGTCTTAAAAGCTGATATCTTACCTTTCTGGAGGTTATCCTTCCGGGGATCTGATAAATCACTAACATTTTGTGTATACATGGTGCCCCCCCGTTTTACTAGTTAATCCCCCTCATTGAGACAAACCTTGACTACCAGTTTCCCTGTTTGACATTGAGGCCTGGTAGATTTCCAGTCGATGTTAGTAATGACTTTTCAAGAGTTTTTATCACCCTACAACTGGTCTGGACTACATCTTCTGAATTGAATCAGTAAGTGTGTCATTCGGAAGACTTTACTTCCTTAAGGATGGAATGGATACATCCTATTGGTCATAATAGGTGGTCGGACGCAACATTGTCCTTGTTAGGAGAAATAATGAGGATCGTCCTTAAGGTTTTCGATCTGGCGCGAGATCCGGTTTCCGACCACGCTATACAATCACCGCTCTCTCACGGTTTACACTCGTTTTGGTACAAGTGACCTACAAGTTAGCTTACTAAACTAGTAGGATTTTCATTCAAATAATTGAATGATAGTGCAACTTCAAAGACTATTAATAATTTAAAATGTAAACCAACATTTATTTTCTAGATTTTAAGACCATAATGTGTATAATGTGGTTTTTGAGCTTTTAATCGTTTTTAAGGCTACTTGAAAATTTTAAAATTTTTTAAATAATATTATAATCAATTAAGTTTATAAAATATCTTTTAAAAATTTATATTTATAACGGAAATTCGGTTGTTATACCTGATCTTAATCCGTCGATAAATTTTAAAATCAATTTATAAAATTTAACCTTTTACAAGTTATGTTGCCTTGAACGCCTTAATTTTAGTAAAATGAGTTCCCGATAAATTTCTACTCCCCACCCCACACTTGAGATCATGCAAGGCCCTCATTGCATGAAATCAGAAAAAGGATTAAATTTAGAGGGCAAAGTGATAGGGTGATTGTAGAAATTTTCAATTTTTAACCTGTAAATCGTGGAACATGTAGACGGATGCTGCTGAACTTACTGCCAGCATAAGAGCATCATCCAGTCCGCGATTATCATCATACACACATCATAATATCAAATGTCGCTGAACTTAATGCCAGTCTTTGAAGTTCAATCATGCTGCACAAATTAACAAACCACACAAATCACAATAAAAATAACGGTGTTTTTACAACCACAACCGTTTATCAAACCACACCATTAGTACATTATTACAAACCGAAATTATCTCAAAACACATCACACAAATTAAATTGTCTCAAAACAAAGTACAAAATGATCCAATAGGCACGCAGGCCTAGTTATCAAACGGCCAAAAATAATTACCCGAACCATCTCTGTACGGGCGTCCCTGTGGATATTGCTGCTCAAATCTGTTCCGAGCATCCTGCAACGCAGCGGTATTATCATAAATCGGGTGAGGCGGAGGTGGGTTTTGAGGATCCGTGTAATATTGGGGTGTCAGACGTGTCGTCCTATAGTACTGCTCGGGGTTGGAATAAAACAACTCTGAGTTATGGTTATTCCAATCAATACCATAACTCATCCATCCCTGATCGTGCACTTGAGCAATCTGTCGTTGCTCCATTCGCTGCTGACTATCCCACATTCGATCGTTGTGCATCCTTTGTTCGTTCGGGCTCAACCTCATGTTATTAACACTACCAACCAAACTGTCCCAACTTGATTGGGACGGATGCCACGGAACCTGTTCACCAACATTAGTCTGTGCCTCCATTTCCGCCTCCTCTTCCTGCAGCTGCTCTTGCTGAACACCACTGCCACTTGCGTCACCTGCACCAACTGCCACAAAAGGCACCAAATGCCCATTTCTATCTTTCATAATGATTTCAGCATTAATATAAAAAACCTTTTTTAATGGTTTCATTACGCTCGTGTACTCCTGTAATCTACTGAAATCAATGTTAAAATGTCGGGCAATTCGGGTGATGTAGTGGCCTCCCAGAAGTGGCTTCCGTAGCCGTGTCTCAGTCGCAATGGCAAGGAAATAATTACCGATTAGCCCAGGAATGTCGGTGTAGGAACCCCGCTTGATTTAATCCATAATCCACAAATCTAATGTTTTCACCTTCTCATGACCCTCAATCCTCGCATTAAACGTGCATGCGATGAGTCGATGAAGCAGCTTATCATCCCGGGCTGCGATTTAGTTGTACCTGTGCTTGCTTGATCTAAAATGTGCAGGCGCAATATCTGGCTTACAAATTCTGCGCCAATAAGAGGTGTCATCAAAAACATGCCGGCCAACGTAATCAGAAGCCCGCAAATATTCACCTAACTGATTATCGGTGAATTCCCCAAAAATTCCCAGAACTCTACAAAGCTGTAAACTGCTTATACCCCTATCTTGGCCCCCGAGACGAAACCGTAGAAACTCATTCGATAAATAATCGCTGACATTGTTAAACCGCATGGTAGAGTAAAATTCTTTAAGCAGCACCGGATAGATTGGTTCATTGATGCTAAAAACCTGTTCCCAAGCGTGGGTAACTACTCTACCGTAAGGAATGGCGAGTAAATTAGAAACATGTCGGCGCATGCCCGCCTCTTCCAATGGCCCCCAGATAAAATACCAAGTTGCATTAATCGGCCTACGGTTTATTCTCTCAAATGTTTCCGTATAGTCTTCATCGTTCTGAACCTGTGTTAACCAAACTCGAGGATCGTTTAGATCCTCCTCCTCTTCTTCTCTGGAAGACGATGATGAATGATGTTGTTGTTGTGGTGGTGGTGGTTGTCGTGGAGGAGCCAAACCTGCTGTCCTTCCTCTTTTTGCCGGTCCTCCTCTGCTTGGTTGTCCCTGCAAAACATTATACACCAAACCAAAAGAACATAGAAACCGTTGTGTTAATGTTAGCTAAAAACATAACCGAGTAGCAGGAGAACTTAATCATTCAATTCCTAGTTCAAAAGCGTTATGATTCATTTAAACGAAAGTGCATGTTCACAATTTTAAACCAAAGTCAACCAACGTCAACATGAGTTCGTTAAGACACCTTTAAAAATGAAAATCATAACTTCACAAAGTAGCACAAACTTAGGACTCAAAGATTCAAGTATGTTGTGTCATAGGTCATAACATTTAACTTTGCATTCTAATCATATTCATCACAAATCATAATACAATTTTCACAATTTTTAGCTCAAATGACCATCTTAACATCATACATTATGGCATTCCATTCCATTAATTTGATTCAACAGGCCCTTACAAATGAAAAACAAGCATACACATTTCATAAATTCATTACAATTCAACAATATGCTTAGAAATTCACTAACATTCAAAAATGACCCGGCCAAGTTGACATCAACATCACCAACACAATCATATACTTCACAAGAATCATAAACATCATACATAAACTCAACATCATAAATTAAGCATCCCAAATTCGGATTTAATTTCTACAAACCCTAGAATCATGAACAAACCCTTAAAAACATGTAATCTTTGCAAAATAAACACATTAAGGGCAATTAAACTACTAAGGTATGTTAATCTTAACAATAATCATGCAAATCAAACACCCCACACTTATCCTTCACCAATTTATAGATATAGACATACAATTCAAGTAATTGATAAAGAAAAGTGTAAAAATGGAGTATCCATACCCAAAAGTTCATGATTTGAAGCTTGAATTTGAAGAAGAAATCGCGAAATTGAGGTAGAAATTAGGGTATTTGGAGAGTGGTTCGTGTTAGGGCAGAGAGAAATAGAGAAGAGTGTGTTTTGTGGATAAGAAATGAGTGGGTAGGTGTATAAAACGCGTATTATTTTCTGAATCAGGGGTTCAGGACGGCGTCTCGGCCAACAGGACGGCGTCTCGGTTTAAGAGTTGGGACGGCGTCTAGCGTTTTGGGACGGCGTCCCGGTTTGTAATGTGGGACGGCGTCTAGCGTTTTGGGACGGCGTCCCGTTTCACTAAAACTCACTGATCAGATTTTCTGAGTCGCGCGTGTTTAGTGGTCATACGTTAATCATTTTGTACCAAACTAAAATTTATCGTGCACACAATACAAACCTAATTGCAATTGTGAACCATTTTTTCTACGAGTCGTTCACCAAACTCGTCCCCATTTAGATTTAGGCGTTTTTCTTGAAGTTGAGGCTAACCTCATCCTCAATTTCTAGGGGACCATCAACATAGTGTTTGACCCGGTGGCCATTCACTTTAAAAATATCACCCTTCCCGTTCTCCATTTCGACTGTACCATAAGGGTACACCTTTCTAACAACAAACGGTCCCGTCCATCAGGACTTAAGCTTTCCGGGTGATAACTTGAAACGGGAATTATAAACAAGGACACGATCGCCTTCCATGAATTCCTTTGGACGGTTCAATCTTTTGTCGTGCCATTGTTTGGTTTTTTTCTTGTAAATTAGAGAGTTGTCATAGGCTTCAAGCCTCAACTCGTCTAATTCATTTAGTTGGGTCAAACGTAACCGACCCGCTTCTTGGTAATCCAAATTGCATGCCCTTAGCGCCCAATGTGCTTTATGTTCAATCTCCAACGGGAGATGGCATGCTTTTCCGTATACCATACGGAAAGGAGTTGTTCCAATCGGTGTTTTGTAGGCCGTGCGAAAGGCCCACAATGCATCGTTTAACTTGGTTGACCACTCTTTTGGATTGGCACCAACGGTCTTTTCAAGTATGCGTTTTAATGACCGGTTGGTGTTTTCTACTTGCCCACTCGTTTGGGGATGATAAGATGTCGAAATTTTATGAATTACTCCATATCTTTTCAATACCTTTTCCAGTTGCTTATTGCAAAAGTGGGTGCCCCGGTCACTTATAAGAGCTTTTGGTGTGCCGAACCTAGAGAAAAGTTCCATCAAAAAGTTTACCACTACTCGGCCATCATTTGTTGGTAGAGGTTTTGCCTCCGCCCATTTAGAAACATAATCTATGGCGACAAGTATGTAGAGGTAAGAATGAGATTTTGGAAAGGGGCCCATAAAGTCAATTCCCCAAACATCGAACACCTCGCATACTTGGATGCTTTGTTGAGGCATTTCTTCCCGTTTAGTTATTTGACCGGCCCGTTGGCACGCGTCACAAGCCTTACAAACAGTGTAGGCATCTTAGAATATTGTAGGCCAATAGAAACCGGCCTCATAAACTTTCTTCCCCGTGATTTGGGGACCAAAGTGCCCACCTGTTGGACCAAGGTGACAGTCAAGCAGAATTTCGGTGCATTCCTTCCCCGAAACACACCGACGGATTATCCCATCGGGACACTGTTTAAAGAGATATGGGTGTTCCCAAAAATAGTATTTTAAGTCACTAAAGAATTTCTTTCTTTTCTGGTGTGACATACCGGTTTCTAGGAATCCACCCGCAAGATAGTTGGCAATGTCTACAAACCATGGATCATCAATTTTCTCAACTCTCATGAGATTTTCATCAGGAAAATTATCTTGGATAACTGTCTCATGTAGAATCCCAAGATTCGGGTTCTCAAGTCGAGAAAGGTGATCGGCAGCTAGGTTTTCGGCACCCTTTTTATCCTTTATATCGATGTCGAATTCTTGCAAAAGCAAGACCCAACGTATTAAACGGGGTTTAGCATCTTGCTTAGAAAGAAAGTACTTTAAAGCCGAGTGGTCGGTGTAGACAACCGTCTTTGCTAGCACTAAATAGGATCGGAATTTGTCAAACGAAAAGACGATTGCAAGGAGTTCCTTCTCGATGGTAGTGTAATTAAGTTGGGCTCCTTGCAGTGTCTTACTAGCATAGTAAATGGGCTTGAAATGTTTTTCTATTCTTTGCCCCAAGACGGCACCAATAGCAAAGTCACTGGCGTCACACATAAGTTCGAATGGTATTGACCAATTCGGAGATATGAGAATCGGTGACTGCGTGAGCTTTGCTTTAAGAAGATTAAAGGCGGTAAGACACTCGTCCGTAAAGACAAATGGAGCGTCCTTCTCAAGAAGTTTGTTCATGGGGGTTGCAATTTTGGAAAAATCTTTAATGAACCGCCGGTAAAAACCGGCGTGCCCCAGAAAACTTGTAACACCTTTCACATTCGTTGGTGGTGGTAATTTGGCTATTACTTCCACTTTAGCCCGATCCACCTCAAGACCTGCACAAGAAATTTTATGACCCAATACAATTCCCTCTTTTACCATAAAATGGCATTTTTCCCAGTTTAGTACAAGATTTGATTCTTCACACCTAATCAACATACGCTCAAGATTTTTAAGACATGAGTCAAAAGAATCACCGAAGACTGAGAAGTCATACATGAATACTTCCATAAAATCTTCAATCATGTCATGAAAAATAGCCACCATACACCTTTGGAAGGTAGCAGGAGCATTGCATAAGCCAAAAGGCATACGCCGATAGGAGAAAGTACCATAAGGACATGTAAAGGTCATTTTCTCTTGGTCCTCGGGTGCTATAGGGATTTGGAAATATCCCGAGAAACCGTCAAGAAAACAATAAAAATTCTTTCCCGCTAATCTTTCCAACATTTGATCAATGTAAGGAAGGGGAAAATGGTCTTTTCGGGTAGCATCATTTAATTTCCTGTAGTCAATGCATACCCTCCAACCCGTGATAGTCCTGGTAGAAATTAATTGGTCATTTTCATTTGTGACAACGGTCATGCCACCCTTTTTGGGCACGCATTGGACCGGACTCACCCAAGGACTATCCGAAATTGGATAAATAAGACCCGCATCTAGGAGTTTTACAATCTCCTTCTTAACAACTTCTTGCATATTGAGGTTGAGTCGCCTTTGTCTTTGTACACACGGCTTATAGTTATCTTCCATTAATATCTTATGTGTACAATAAGAGGGACTTATACCCTTGATGTCATGAATTTTCCATGCTAGAGCCGTTTTATGGGCTTTTAACATGGAAACAAGCTTAGATTTCTCACTTACAGAGAGTTCGGATGAAATGATCACCGGGAGAGTAGAACCTTCTTGTAGGTAAGCATATTCCAAGTGATTTGGAAGTGGCTTTCGTTCCAAAACGGGAGGTTCTTCAATCGATGTTTTACATCGGTATTCATTCCCTAAATCCAACTTTCTGTACTCTTCATCATTTGGCTCATACCCGTTAGCCATCAAAGTGGTCAACATCTCCACTTCTTCCACCATTGTTTCATCATCACCTTCCGCAAAAATGCATTCTCCTGTACCTTGCAATTCTGGAAATTCCTGCAATAACTCCGAATACGTGTCTACGGTTTGCAAATAATAACATTGATCATCAGTAGACTCGGGGTATTGCAAGGCATGGTCAACGGAAAAGGTAACCTTCATATCCTCAATACTAAGGGTCAATTTCTGCCCATGAACATCTATCATAGCTCTAGCGGTATTGAGGAAAGGTCGACCTAATATAAGAGGCACACGTGTGTCCTCCTCCATGTCTAGAATTACAAAGTCAGCCGAAAATACTAGGGTACCTACTTTTACTAACATATTCTCTAAAATTCCACGAGGGAATTTAACAGAGCGGTCTGCTAGTTGGATTGCCATTCGAGTTGGTTTCAGTTCCCCGGGGTTTAGCTTAACATATAATGAATAAGGCATTAAATTTATGCTAGCCCCTAAATCCGCTAATGCTTTAATGCATTCCAAATCTCCCAGGAGACATGGTATGGTAAAACTTCCAGGATCAGCTAACTTTTTCGGTATTTTGTTCATCAAAATTGCTGAACAATTAGCATTCATGGTGACGGATGAAAGTTCCTCCATTTTCTTCCGATTAGTAAGTAAGTCTTTTAAAAACTTAGCATACTTGGGCATACCTGAGATTACATCAATGAAAGGCATGTTTATGTTAATTTGTTTAAACATATCTAGGAATTTCGACCTTTCGGCCTCTAGCCTCTCTTGTTGTTGTTTTCTTGGGTATGGGAGCGGTGGTTGATATGGTTTCACTACGGGTTTTTCCCGTTTTTCCTTTTCAACCACTTTTTCCGGCTCCTTAACCGGTTCATCATTTTGGTTCAATGGAACCCTGAAATCAGAATTTTCGGGCATTATTGGAGCATCGTATGCTAGACCACTCCGTGTGGTGATAACATTTGCGTGCTCATTTCGTGGGTTTTTACTGGTATCGCCCGGTAAACTACCTGGTTTCCTCTCGCTCAGTAAATTGGCTAAACCACTCATTTGTTTTTCTAAATTTTGAATTGATGCTTGTTGGTTTCTAAATTGATGTTCGTTTTTCTCGTTGGTTTGGTTTATATTTGTGACAAGCTGAGTTTGTGATGTAATTAACTTTTCCAACATACTCTCTAAATTTGACTTTTTCTCTTCCTGTTGGGGTTTTTGGTAAAAACCCGGAGTTTGTTGTTGGAACCCACTACTTGACCCTTGTTGAAAATTGGAAGTTTGACCTTGAGGGTTGTAGGGGTTGTTAAAGTTCCGGTTAAATTGGGCTCGTCCCTGAAACTGGTTATTATTTCTTTGGCTTATGAAAGCCACTTCTTCTTTTTGAGCCATGGTTAACCCGGCATCACAATCTTTTCCTAAGTGGAGACCTCCACAGTATTCACAACCTACTTTCATACTATGGATTTCCTTGGTGATTTTGTCCATGTTTCGGACAACACCGTCTATTTTTACACCTAGGGAGCTTAAGTCATTATAAGCACCGGCGCTTTGGACTTGAGCATTTCGAGTAATTGGGCGTTCTTGATGCCACTCATGAGAATAATCGGCTAGTTTCTCGATTATCTCATAAGCCTCTTGCTCGGTTTTGTCCATAAGAGAACCACCGGCCGCTTGGTCAATTGAAATTCGGGTTGCTACATCACAACCTTTGTAAAAGATTTGGACCTTTTGAAAGGTATCCAAACCATGGTTTGGACAACCTCTTAGCATTTTGGAAAATTGATTCCATGCTTCGTACAGGGTTTCCATCGGCTTTTGACAGAATTGGGTAATTTCGTGTTGGAGTCTCGCGGACTTGGATGCTGGAAAATATTTCTTAAGAAATTTTTCCAACATACCATCCCACGTTTCTATCGTAGCCTCGGCCAATGAATCTAACCAACTTCGTGCTTCCCCTTGGAGTGTCCAAGGGAAAAGTCTTAATAATATGGCCTGGTCAGTTTCTGGTTTAAGTTTAAATAGAAGACATATCTCTTGAAAGAGACGAATATGTTCGTTTGCATCTTCATTCGGACCACCACCAAATTGACACCTGTTATTAATCATTTGAAGAATAGGTCCTTTTATTTCAAAAGTTACCTCACCAGTAGGTGGAGTAATAGCACTACCTTGTCCGGTCCGGGTTGCTTTCATCTTTGCTGCCATTGATTGTCGTGGTACCAACGGTCTTTCTCCTTCCATTTCAAAATTTGGGGGTTGAACGGGTTTACCAAAGTCTGAATATCGAGGCTTGGTCGTACTTGATTCTGAATCAAAGGTTTCTTGCTTTGATGAAGATTCAAAAATTTCAAGTACTTCTTTTGAAATCCTACCAAGCTTTCTATCAGGTTCTGCAAACGGTGTAAGTAATGGAGATTCTGAACTTCGGGTATGTGGCATATGCAACCTATAAACTGTCAATCACACAACTAACAAAAATTATTAAACATACCGATTCTATAAGTTTAAAAATCAAAGATTATTAAAAATTTAAAATAATTAAGAAACTACTTAATCACAAATCAGTTAATAATTCTATTTTGACACAAAACTGTCCCCGGCAGCGGTGCCAAAAACTTGATGTGCGAAAAGTGGTATATGAATTATCGTATGGAAAATACCGGTTTTAGAGATTGCTACACACTAACGGGCAGTGTACCCGATCGTGTAGTAGTATAGTAACTGGTTTAGTTCCGTGTATCGTTCCAAGGACAGTTATATCAGTCAAACTAGAATTAGAAACTATATTATGATTAACTAAGTGAATGAAAGTTAAAAGTACAAGTTTTATGTTTTGGTGGCTATTTAACGATTTAGCCAAATCAAAGAAGGTTAAATGTAAAAACAATATTTTTGTCTTTTAAGTTTATGAAATGATAATAAATGCAAATAAAGCAAGTAAGATAGTTTTGAATTAAATCAAAGAGATGAAATGTTTATCTAGATATTTTACCCTCGGTATTGGATGTATTTTTAGATATTAAGTCCTGATTGAATAATTATGTGTGTAGTTATCTAATAGGTTCACTAAGAGTTCTCTCGGATAAACACGCAAATACAATAACAAGATCAAGGGTTCCCTTTTCACTATGGTTCTTGTATTTGTAATCAAATAACTATAAGCATGCTAATCACCTAAATCGACTCGCCAAGAGTTCTCTTTAGCAAGTACTCAAACTAGAATTACTAAGCGAGGGTTCCCTATAACTTAGACCTTTTAGTTTGTGACTAGTTGATCAACAAAATCAAAGACTTGAATAAAAATTGTCTTTGCGTTCGCTCTACACAATTCATTCCTATTTTGTTTAACCGTTTTAATCTAGTTTACCCCCTTGGTCCGGTTTAGCAAACAATCAATCTAAGACAAGTTGATTGTAAATCAATATGATACATCAACAAGAGTTCTCTTTATCAACAACATATCAATTAACTAGATACAAATGATTTTAACAACAATAAGCATGGTTCTTAATTCAAGCTTCAATCTATCACGCATAATACATTCAATCAATAAGATTACATCCAATACCTTGGTTATTAATCTAGACAAACATTATAGAAACTAGCCAACAATCATGGTAACAGACAACAATACAATCAAATTATTAACTGAAATCATTGCTGAGAACAAGTAAATAACCTACAAGAACAAGAGTTCTTGGATGAAAAAGGTTTTGATGGATGATGCCTTGATGTTGAGCCTCTTCAAAGAGGTTGGAGTTCTCCAATTTGCTCCTGAAAATCGCCTCTAAACTCTCTGGTTCGTATTCTCATTAAACAGTCCCTCAAAAACTGAAGTTTTAAAGTGGAGAAATTAGGTAAAAAGCCAAAAAGTCGGCCACACCTACTACGGGACGTCGTCCCAAAATGCAGGACGGCGTCCCGAATTAAAGGTCAAGACGGCGTCTCGAACCCCCTAGACGGCGTCCCAGATCAAAAGCCAGGACGGCGTCTTCAATCCCTGGACGGCGTCCTCAAGTACTGATTTTGACTGTTTCGTTTTCTTTTCAATATTACTTCATTCGGACGAAGCCTAACACCTTGGAAGCTTTGTTTTATCATTTTAAAGCACTAAATAGACCCTAAGTCGTATCGGGATCAACCAATGTCATAAATCATCAAAATTCTTTGTAAATCATTCTTCCGATACAAATTTGCACATCTTGGCTTATCACTTGTAGAACACCTTCATTATCTTTGATTCTAGAGCGCTTTTAGTGATATTGCGATAGATATATATGATGTATTTGAGTAATATCAATGGTCATGCTTAAAGTTGCACCTTGGAAAGGCGTTGTTCGATTTGGTAAATGAGGGAAATTAAATCCAAGGTATATTGGACCATTCAAGATTATTGATCGTGTCGGACCAGTAGCTTATCGACTTGAGTTACCTCAACAACTCGCGGCTGTACATAACACTTTCCATGTCTCGAATTTGAAGAAATGTTTTGCTAAAGAAGATCTCATTATTCCGTTAGATGAAATCCAAATCAACGAAAAACTCCAATTCATCGAAGAACCCGTCGAAATAATGGATCGTGAGGTTAAAAGACTTAAGCAAAACAAGATACCAATTGTTAAGGTTCGATGGAATGCTCGTAGAGGACTCGAGTTCACCAGGGAGCGTGAAGATCAGATGAAGAATAAATACCCGCATCTATTTCCCGAAGATTCGTCAACACCTTCAACAGCTTAAAATTTCGGGACGAAATTTATTTAACGGGTAGGTACTGTAGTGACCCGAACTTTTCCATGTTTATATATATTAATTGGGATTGATATTTACATGATTAAATGTTTCCAACATGTTAAGCAATCAAACTTTTTAAGACTTGATTAATTGAAATATGTTTCATATAGACAATTGACCACCCAAGTTGACCGGTGATTCACGAACGTTAAAACTTGTAAAAACTATATGATGACATATATATGGATATATATATATAGTTAACATGATACTATGATAAGTAAACATATCATTAAGTATATTAACAATGAACTACATATGTAAAAACAAGACTACTAACTTAATGATTTTTAAACGAGACATATATGTAACGATTATCGTTGTAAAGACATTTAATGTATATATACCATATTAAGAGATATTCATACATGATAATATCATGATAATATAATAATTTAAAATCTCATTTTATATTATAAACATTGGGTTAACAACATTTAACAAGATCGTTAACCTAAAGGTTTCAAAACAACACTTACATGTAACGACTAACGATGACTTAACGACTCAGTTAAAATGTATATACATGTAGTGTTTTAATATGTATTTATACACTTTTGAAAGACTTCAATACACTTATCAAAATACTTCTACTTAACAAAAATGCTTAAAATTACATCCTCGTTCAGTTTCATCAACAATTCTACTCGTATGCACCCGTATTCGTACTCGTACAATACACAGCTTTTAGATGTATGCACTATTGGTATATATACTCCAATGATCAGCTCTTAGCAGCCCATGTGAGTCACCTAACACATGTGGGAACCATCATTTAGCAACTAGCATGAAATATCTCATAAAATTACAAAAATATGAGTAATCATTCATGACTTATTTACATGAAAACAAAATTTCATATCCTTTATATCTAATCCACACACCAATGACCAAAAACACCTACAAACACTTTCATTATTCAATTTTCTTCATCTAATTGATCTCTCTCAAGTTCTAACTTCAAGTTCTAAGTGTTCTTCATAAATTCTACAAGTTCTAATTACATAAAATCAAGAATACTTTCAAGTTTGCTAGCTCACTTCCAATCTTGTAAGGTGATCATCCAACCTCAAGAAATCTTTGTTTATTATAGTAGGTTATCATTCTAATACAAGGTAATAATCATATTCAAACTTTGGTTCAATTTCTATAACTATAACAATCTTATTTCAAGTGATGATCTTACTTGAACTTGTTTTCGTGTCATGATTCTGCTTCAAGAACTTCGAGCCATCCAAGGATCCGTTGAAGCTAGATCCATTTTTCTCTTTTCCAGTAGGTTTATCCAAGGAACTTAAGGTAGTAATGATGTTCATAACATCATTCGATTTATACATATAAAGCTATCTTATTCGAAGGTTTAAACTTGTAATCACTAGAACATAGTTTAGTTAATTCTAAACTTGTTCGCAAACAAAAGTTAATCCTTCTAACTTGACTTTTAAAATCAACTAAACAAATGTTATATATCTATATGATATGCTAACTTAATGATTTAAAACCTGGAAACACGAAAAACACCGTAAAACCGGATTTACGCCGTCGTAGTAACACCGCGGGCTGTTTTGGGTTAGTTAATTAAAAACTATGATAAACTTTGATTTAAAAGTTGTTATTCTGAGAAAATGATTTTTATTATGAACATGAAACTATATCCAAAAATTATGGTTAAACTCAAAGTGGAAGTATGTTTTCTAAAATGGTCATCTAGACGTCGTTCTTTCGACTGAAATGACTACCTTTACAAAAATGACTTGTAACTTATTTTTCTGACTATAAACCTATACTTTTTCTGTTTAGATTCATAAAATAGAGTTCAATATGAAACCATAGCAATTTGATTCACTCAAAATGGATTTAAAATGAAGAAGTTATGGGTAAAACAAGATTGGATAATTTTTCTCATTTTAGCTACGTGAAAATTGGTAACAAATCTATTCCAACCATAACTTAATCAACTTGTATTGTATATTATGTAATCTTGAGATACCATAGATACGTATACAATGTTTCGACCTATCATGTCGACACATCTATATATATTTCGGAACAACCATAGACACTCTATATGTGAATGTTGGAGTTAGCTATACAGGGTTGAGGTTGATTCCAAAATATATATAGTTTGAGTTGTGATCAATACTGAGATACGTATACACTGGGTCGCGGATTGATTCAAGATAATATTTATTGATTTATTTCTGTACATCTAACTGTGGATAAATAGTTGTAGGTTACTAACGAGGACAGCTGACTTAATAAACTTAAAACATCAAAATATATTAAAAGTGTTGTAAATATATTTTGAACATACTTTGATATATATATGTATATATTGTTATAGATTCGTGAATCAACCAGTGGCCAAGTCTTACTTCCCGACGAAGTAAAAATCTGTGAAAGTGAGTTATAGTCCCACTTTAAAAACTAATATTTTTGGGATGAGAATACATGCATGTTTTATAAATGATTTACAAAATAGATACAAGTATGTGAAACTACATTCTATGGTTGAATTATCGAAATCGAATATGCCCCTTTTTTATTAAGTCTGGTAATCTAAGAATTAGGGAACAGACACCCTAATTGACGCGAATCCTAAAGATAGATCTATTGGGCCTAACAAACCCCATCCAAAGTACCGGATGCTTTAGTACTTTGAAATTTATATCATATCCGAAGGGTGTCCCGGAATGATGGGGATATTCTTATATATGCATCTTGTTAATGTCGGTTACCAGGTGTTCACCATATGAATGATTTTTATCTCTATGTATGGGATGCGTATTGAAATATGAAATCTTGTGGTCTATTGTTACGATTTGATATATACAGGTTAAACCTATAACTCACCAACATTTTTTGTTGACGTTTAAAGCATGTTTATTCTCAGGTGAATACTAAGAGCTTCCGCTGTTGCATACTAAAATAAGGACAAGATTTGGAGTCCATGTTTGTATGATATTGTGTAAAAACTGCATTCAAGAAACTGATTTCGATGTAACATATTTGTATTATAAACCATTATGTAATGGTCGTGTGTAAACAGGATATTTTAGATTATCATTATTTGATAATCTACGTAAAGCTTTTTAAACCTTTATTTATGAAATCAAGGTTATGGTTTGTTTTAAAAATGAATGCAGTCTTTGAAAAACGTCTCATATAGAGGTCAAAACCTCGCAACGAAATCAATTAATATGGAACGTTTTTAATCAATAAGAACGGGACATTTCAAGATATTTAAAAAGCATATATCTCTATTCTTATTTGTCTTTAAAATCCTTTGTATATGTTTTATCTTTTTTTTTTGAGATTTTTATGGTTTTTCAAAAATATAAAAATCTTTTATTCTCAAATATGAACAAATAATTGACAATCATGACATTCATATGATATTCATCACAATACAAATTTATCATGCAAAGTCAATTATACTACACAAAGAATCAGAACAACACTTAGTCAATTTTTAAACACATTTCAAGCAGATTCGGTAGTCATGAAAATTTGAGATTCTGTAACCAAATAAGCTTGAGTTTTCAGATCAGAAAGATATAGAATAAACAAGTTAAGTGTTTGAAGATAAAAATCAGAAATTTTCAAGGTACCAAAAGTCAGATTCGGTATCAAGAGAAGAACAGATTCGGTATCTCCAAAATTAACATAAAGACACTCAAACATGCATATTCTATCATGTAAAATCACAACCATAATCAATTAACCAATCAATTAAAGCATAGCAACATGTTAATTGTATGAACAGACTCGGTACAGTAGATAGAACATATTCGGTAGATACAGAATCCATCAAACAATCAATTAAACATGTAATCAAGCTTGGTCAAATGATAGATCAATCAATATAACTCAGATTAGACAAGAATTCATGTTAATTAACCAAATCAATTGAGTTTAATCAAGGATTAATAGAATACGACTCAGACTCGGTAAAATCAACAGAATTTCAAAATGGAGAGTTAAAATCTAGTTATTTTGATCTTTTCTGGTTGATAGACACATAATTATCTTAGATCTATAAGTATGTTAATTAAAATGAACATTTACCCAAGAATTCGAAGATACAGAGAGACGGACTTGGTAGATTAGGCAGATTCGGTATAATCAAGCAGACTCGGTAGGTAATTAACAACAGTAAATGAGTAAGTTTGACTTTGACCCTCCTTTTATAGATACCGAAGGTAAAATACCGAATGGGCTTTACAGAATAGGCCTATTATACCGAATTCAGTCCAATTTTCAAAACTTTATCAATTTAACTTCAAATCTTGACAAATTGACTTTTTCTCTCAATATTCATTTCAATCTTTTTATGAAAAATATTTCTGAGACAATTTTGAAAACTTTGAACTTACCGAATCTGTACTGTTGGATGTCAGATTCGGTATAATGCTAAAAATAGCATTTTATCCAGTAAAAACAAATATTTTTGGATTTTATCTTTTCCAATTTTTATGAATTTTCCAAAATAAGATTTGTACTTAAAAGAACTTTGAATTTTGTGAACAAAGTACAAATCTTTAGTGATACCAATTGTTGAAACGGATTGCATACTGAGATGTATACACGCCTTAGTGAATTATTTCAGATATAAAATAAAGAATTTATGAATTCACTTTTGAAAAACAATATTTTTGAGTAATTTTCTCATTTTCTCCCTTTTTCTCCCCCTCAAAATGTGATATACAAGAACGTAAATCAGCATTTTGATAAATTACCCTAGAAAATGAATTAATTCCCCCTTGAAATATGATATCAATGAGTTACCTCCCCCTTATGTAACCATTGAACAATTATATCTAGGAAGTTATCATAATTCTAAAGGCTCTCCCTTAAAAGATGATATCGAAAGCATATGAAAGTAGTTGCTCCCCCTAGAAAGTATCTACTCCCCCTAAACACAAGATCTCAAGAATAAGTCCCAACAGATCTAAGGAATATCAAGCACTATACTCTACCATGCCAATCTCTTTGATCAAGAATTTTAGCCTAAGTTCATCTAAAGGCTTAGTGAACATGTCAGCTAATTGCACTTTGGTAGGCACAAAGTATAACTCTACATCCGCTTTCTCTACATGGTCCTTAATGAAATGATAGCGAATATCTATGTGTTTAGTCTTAGAATGCTGGACCGGGTTGCTTGTAATTGCAATAGCACTTTGTGAATCACAGTAAATCGGGGTCTTAGAAATCTTAAAGCCATAGTCTAAAAGTTGAGTTTGCATCCACAAAACTTGTGAACAACAATGAGCTGCAGCAATGTACTCAGACTCAGCTGTTGATAAAGACACACAGTTCTGCTTTTTGGATGACCAACTAACTAGCCTATTCCCCAACATCTGAATTGATCCAGATGTGCTTTTTCTATCAACATGGCACCGCCATGATCCGCATCAGTGTAAGCAGTGAGATTGAAATCGGATCCATGAGGATACCAGATCCCAGGGTTAGGTGTACATTTAAGGTACTGAAAAATCCTAACAACCGCTTTGGAATGAGATTTCTTAGAGTTTGACCGAAAGCGAGCACAGACAGTTACAGCAAGTGTAATGTCGGGTCGACTTGCAGTCAGATACATTAAAGAACCAACCATGCTTCGATAAAGTGTAACATCAAAGGGTTCCCCATTAGCATCAGCATCCAGTAAAGTCCTCATTGGGGTTGTCATTGGTTTTAAAGCAGTCATTTTAAAACGTTTTAGCATATCATTGATATACTTTGTTTGACTGAGAAAAATCTCGTTTGGTAATTGTTTTACTTGTAACCCCAAAAAGAAATTTAACTGGTCAAGCATGCTCATTTCGAATTTGTTGGCCATAAGATCACCAAATTCTTTGCATAAGGCCGGGGACGTGGAACCAAAAATAATGTCATCAATGTAAATTTGAACCAAAAGAATGTGACCGTAGTTTTTACGGATGAATAGCATTGTATCAATCGTTCCACAAGAGAAGCCGTTGTCCAGCAAGTACTTTGTTAAGGTCTTGTACCATGCACGCGGTGCTTGCTTCAGACCATACAAAGCTTTTTCCAAGTAGTATACATGATTTGGATGAATGGGATCAAAAAAGCCTTCTGGTTGATCAACATAGACTTCCTCTTGAAGATAACCGTTCAGAAAAGCAGTTTTGACATCCATTTGAAACACCGTGAACTTCATATGAGAAGCAAATGCAAGGAAAAGATGAATAGCCTCAATCCTAGCAACCGGAGTAAACGTTTTGTCATAATCAATACCCTCTTGTTGTCGATATCCCTTGGCCTCAAGACGTGCCTTATTCCGAACCACAATTCCATCAGAATCCTTCTTGTTCTTAAAAATCCACTTAACCCCTATTGGTCGTTGACCAGTTGGTCTTGGAACCAATCGCCATACTTTCAACCGTTCAAATTGATTGATCTCTTCTTGCATTGCAACCACCCAGTTCGGATCTAGTAAAGCTTGAGCAACCATTGTTGGTTCAATCTTACTAAGAAAGGTAGTGTATAGACACATATTCCAAGTAGCCCTTCGAGTTGAGACTGGAGCAGATGCATCACCAATAATAAGATCTATTGGATGACTTTTAGTCCATCGGTTGTGTGGAAGAGGTTGTACATCAGTGGTATCCATTGAAACATCAACCGTTGTTGACGTTGAGCCTTGATCCGCTTAATCTGATGTAACGTTATCTAATGGATTCAATTGAGTATCTGGAGAAACAGCTGGAGTTGTATCAACTGATGAATCTTGAATTGGTTCAAGATTATCAGTAACAGGAGGTGGTAGGGAGGATGAAGAAGCAACAGGTGAATCAGTTGGTGTTGTATCTTCATCAAAAAGACTTTGTTGAGTCTCCACAGTAGTTGACTGTGATAGTGTAACCGGTACGGTTTGAACATTTGAAATCCGTTGAGGAGCATAAAGACTATCAAACAAGATATCCAGTTCCTCTGATATAACCGTAGGTGAAAGGACCCGTTCATATATATTATAAACGATTCACAATAGTTGATTACATCGCGAGGTATTTGACCTCTATATGATACGTTTTACAAACATTGCATTCGTTTTTAAAAGACAAACTTTCTTTACATCAAAAATTGACGGCATGCATACCATTTCATATTACATCCAACTATAATTGACTAAATATTAATCTTGATGAACTCAACGACTCGAATGCAACGTCTTTCAAAGTATGTCATGAATGACTCCAAGTAATATCCTTAAAATGAGCTAATGCACAGCGGAATATTTCTTTAATACCTGAGAATAAACATGCTTTAAAGTGTCAACCAAAAGGTTGGTGAGTTCATAGGTTTATCATAACAATCATTTCAATATATTAATAGACCACAAGATTTTCGTTTATAAATATATGTACACTCGCAAGTGTATAAAAGTATTCTATAAGTTGTAGGCACCCGGTAACAAGCTTTAACGTTCATGTTTTACCCTTTGAAGTACACCAGATCAGGTGTGTTTAAAATAACCTCGAAGTACTAAAGCATCCCATAGTCAGGATGGGGTTTGTCAGGCCCAATAGATCTATCTTTAGGATTCGCGCCTACCGTACATAGACAAGTAGTTTAATGTTACCAAGCTAAGGGTATATTTCTGGTTTAAACCCATGTAGAATTAGTTTTAGTACTTGTGCCTATTTGGTAAAACATTTATAAAAACAGCGCATGTATTCTCAGTCCCAAAAATATATATAAAAGGGAGCAAATGAAACTCACCATACTGTATTTCGTAGTAAAAATACATATAACGTCATTTAACAAGTGCAAGGTTGGCCTCGGATTCACGAACCTATATTAATTATATATATTTATATGTTGGTCAATATTTGTCTAACAATTTTTGGTCAAGTCATAGTGTACCACAATCCTAATGCTCGAGACTAATATGCAAAAGTCAACAAAAGTCAACTTGACCCAAAATGACTTCTAAAATTTATACGTGTTTATTATATAACTTAACTATAGTCGTTTTAGATATTTAAATATATTTATTAGATTTTATAATAATAAAAGTCATTTATTAATAAAAATTTATATTAACGTTTATATATGATAAAATATACTTTTATATATCTTAAGTAGTAAAATTTATAAAGTTCACTTAATATCTTAAAACTATAGTGGTAAGTATTATTAATGTAATTATATTACGCGTGGTGAAAAATATATTTGTATCCCCTATTTATTTGGTAAAATAATATTGATCATAATAATAATAAGTAAAAGTTGTATTATTTTGTAATAATAATTATTATTATTCTATAAAAAAAACAATATTTATATTTACTAAAAATGTTATTATGATAAAATGATAATACTAACATAATAGTAATAATGATATTTTATAATAACAATGATATTTCTATTAAAATAATAACGACGATAGTAATAATAATCATTTTAACAATAATACTAAAATTCAGTTGACTATAACTTCAAATCCGTTCATCGAAACCATTCGATATCTAAATGAAAAGTTTTTAATTTTTCGCTAGCTTTCCAATGACATGCATATCATATACCCTATCTCAGTAGCATATGTATCTAATTCAGGATTCAACAAATCTATCTAAGGACAATATCGAATGTACAAGCATGCATAATTCTATATACTCGAGCACTAGTCAGGGATACACTATTGATATATAAAAGTTAAGTTATGAGTGCTCACGTATCAATATTGAGATTCAATATTGCAGGAAAGTACGTAGACGCAACGGAGATGATAAACACTAGATTGACCTCACGAGCATACCCATGAACCATACCCATCACCTCCATAGCTATAACCCATAATTTCCTTAGCTTCGACTCATTCAAAAAAAACTATTTTGAAATCACTCGGACATCACTCCGTCGTAATATTTTATGTATACTAATAATATCTTGAAATAATACAGAGCAAATATATATATATATATATATATATATATATATATATATATGTATATATATATATATATATGTAAATCGATTGAGAGAGTTTAGAGAAATATATTTTCAAGTTTCTATGAAATAATGAAACCTATTGAATTCTATTTATAATAGATTTTTGAATTATTAAAGTATGAATTATTAAAGTGAATTATTAAAGTATGAATTATTAAAGTGAATTATTAAAGTATGAATTATTAAAGTGAATTATTAAAGTATGAATTATTATATTAAAGTGAATTATTAAAGTACGAATTATTAAAGTGAATTATTAAAGTTAAAGTAAAGTAAAAGTAAAGTAAAGGTAAAGTTAAAGTATAGTAAAAGTATAAAAACTATGTATGTATAATACGCGTATAAATATATATAATATTAATTTAAATTGTTATATATATTTAATGAAATAAAATATAAATATCGTTATATTTATTATACTGGTTAAGTAATGAGTTGTCAAAAGTGATTCTAGATATTTATAAAAGTTATATACGTTTTAATAATAAAGTTCTTTTTAAACTGAAAATATTTTTGTACGTTTGAAAATAGATTAATAGAATATTATGGAAACCAATTTTCCACTAGCTTTTGTCTAACTTTCGTAAATGACACTTTTTGTTTTTATTTATAAATAGCTTTACAAATTATTCCGAATATCGTTAAGAGGAATAGATTTCTCAAATCATAGTGGACCTCTCAACAGAGACTTGTAATCATAATTCAATGTTTCTGATAATTCAATCATTTAATATATTTTTTTTTAATTTCATCGATAATCATATTGAAACAAATACGTTCATATAAAGCATTATACTTTTAAATACTTTGTTGACATTTTCAATTTATAACATATACACATATACATACATATTCATATATGTTCATTTAATGGTTCGTGAATCATTGGAATTTGGTCGAGGTTTAAATGAATGTATAAACATAGTTTAAAATCCTTGAGATTTAACTTAACAAACATTGCTTATCGTGTCAGAATAATATAAAGATAAAGTTTAAATTTAGTCGGAAATTTCCGGGTCGTCACAATACCTACCCGTTAAAGAAATTTCGTCCCCGAAATTTGATAGAGGTCGTTATGGCTAACAATGAGAATGTTATTACGACGATTATGAAGTTTTATCATGTCTAAGAAGTATGGATAAAATAATTCGATTACTCAAAGCGTATGAGGGAAGTTATCGTAAATGAAGGAAATAAGATTATAGTGATTCGTCATATCTTTTGACGTCATCACAATTGATCTCCGAATTTAAAGAAAATCTTTGTAATCTATGTTGGATTTGATGCTTCGGTGATTAAGGAGATTATGATTCTCTTCGAATTAATACGATAATCCATCTTGATTTCTCTGTCGGGTATTTCACTATAAATCCACCTCCTTCGTTTCCTTACAACTCACACCTTCTATTCTTTCTCCCTCAACTCATATTTTAAAGTATTTGTCAATATGCTTCATCCAGTACTGATTCTCGATATACTCCTCACTTTCATATCTGTCGTTCTTCTTTTTCATCTGCCTCTGGAAGAATCTATTTACTTCTACTATACTCTCGGTTTTATAGTGTTTTTAGTTCTTCCGTGTCTTTATATTGCTATATGCATCGATATATACGGTTTATAATTTTTGGGTGGTTGTTGGGTTTTATATCTCCCCTTATATTTCAAAGCCCCTGCTTTTGTCTTCTATAATCATTGACATCCACAATTAATGCTCCCTTCTATTTGCTGCGATTTATACTCCAATTTCTATTTTGGAGTTTTGTCCTTTCGTTTCTTCTTCTTGCGATTAAGCAACGTTTGTAATGGTCCAGTATTCGCAGATATGAATTTTAGAATGAACATAGTTAATGTTCTAAGAAGGAAATGGTAATGGCACGATCTTGATTTGTTAATTTACCAGAATACCCTGAAAAGACCGAATCATCAAGAAAATATATTCTTGATATTTTTAGAGATTAAATAGAATACAAGAGTCTTGTAACATGGAACATGATGACGGCATGGTCTGTGAATCGTCATGTCCCATTAGAAACTCAGCATGACTTACTGTAATATAATCACGTTGATCAAGTGTCATTATATTATACTAACTCATGCTTCAGTTCCCAACACTACTTCAAAACATTCATAATTTAAACTCGAAAGTTTATAGAATATAGAAACTAATAGTTTCTTATATGATGTAACACTGATAGCGCAAAGAGATAAATGACTTCAGATAAAGAGTAAGGTATTCGTTAATGACTTTAGCAGGCACTGAATCATTTGGATTCTTTGAAGGTAGATTTAGTCTTTGTGATTTGTCCACAGCCTCCTTCATAGTCTGTTCAATCCGTTTTCCAGTTTCAAACCTTCTCTTTTTCTCAGCTTTACCACCTTACTATTCTTTGTCATCAAACTTTTTTACTGTTAAGATCGTTTACAGTTTTTGATGCTTTGTCAGCATTTCAAGAACTAGTTTGCAGTTCAAAATATTTTTCAGAACTTCACATTCAAAGTATGTAAGTCCAGGATATAGACGTTTTACGTACACATATAACTGTTGGCGTAGACATGCTGCGAGATTTCAAAATACTGGTTACTGTTTTCCGATGATTCGTATGACAATTCTCGTTACAAGATGCGAATGAGTAAATGATGTGATTTCAATAAATATAATGATTTTTCAAAAAGTCAAAGATAATTGAAGTTGTTGGTAAGTTTATTGCTAAGGTGGCGAGATATGAAAGGTCCCCAGTAACGATGATGAAAGGGCAACGTATCTATCGAGGTTATAATAAGACTAGTCCGACTGAAAAGTCGAAGTTGACTTGCTGGAGCTGTGACAAAACTGTCTACTTTGAAAAGGAATTGAAAAGTCATTTTAGCTAATAAATGCCAAAGGGTCTGACACAGATACGCGTCGAACTATGACTTTGGCTTCGAGAGCTTTTTAGGTACATAAATGTGGGTAATATGTGGTTGGATCATCATCTCGATTGTTCATTGTTTGAAGTGTCTTCGAAAACTTCGGAGAGTTTGAACACAGTTTGTAATCGTTAATATACATATGATGTTCTAACACAGTTTTGAAGCCAAAGTATAGCTTTGAAAGATGTAGGAATCTAAGAGTGATGTCTTCTGTTAAATCATGACTTGGATTTTGATTTGTCAAAATCAGAATGCGTAATCAAATTTGGGTGCGAATGGTTGTTTTGATTACTATACAAGAATGTATATTGTTGTGAGATTTTGGGAGTATAGTTGATGATTTGCTTAATCAGATTCGAAAAATGTAACATATTAATTTTGAATTTATATATCTCTCGGGTATTACCTACCCGTTAAAAAAAATTTCACAATTAATATTTTGTACAACAGAATATTATTACCGTCTTTATGAAAATATATATGTGCATATTTTCTTCAGATGTAACATAGATTTAATGAGTTAATATTAAATTAAACTCATTTGATTTACGGTTGAAACTAGAACTGAATAATCCCTAAAGACTTTAGAAATTACATAACTTTTACGGAGTATTTATTCAATAAAATTGAAATTATGAATTAATACTTCGTTATTTGTTGGTGTTTGTAACCCTTGCACCATATTCTCTAAAGCCACTACTCGAGCGCGAAGCTCGTTGACTTCTTCTATTACACCGGGGTGATTGTCGGTTCGGACGAGCGGATAAATAAAATCTAGAATTTAATGTAGTATATAATCGTGACGAGATACTCTGGAAATGAGAGAGAAAATGGTGTTTCGGACCGGTTCGCCGGTAAGTGCGTCAGGTTCATCGCTAAGAGGGCAATGTGGTGGATGGAAGGGATCACCTTCTTCTTGTCTCCAATTATTGAGGAGGCTACGAACCTATCCCCAATTCATCTAGAATAGATGATGGCTAATTGGTTGATCCATTCCGGTCACACTGCTTTCGGAGCTTGAGTGGGATTTCATATCGGAATTCGAGGGACTTGAACTAATGACGAATTCCATTTCATTCGATTGAATAAAGGATTTTTCGATATGAAATGATTTTTCGGCTATCGGGTGGTATTCTAATTACATAGAATATCTATATATATAGCGCAAAAGATTTCGTAGATTACGGAGGAATTTACGTGATATGTCAGGCAAAGTTTACAGTAACAGATACGCTAAGATATGGATTAGCAGATACGCTAAGATATGTATTTTGTCTATACACTATTTATGCAACCAATGCAGTAAGACGTGTCTAGACTAAGAATGATAAGCAGGCAATTTCGACAAAAATGATAAGCAAAACTTTTGACATGCAGACACGGTCGAAGTCCAGGCTCACTAATGCATCCTAACGACTATCAGTTAGACACACTAATGCAGACCTGGTTCGCTAAGACCACCGCTCTGATACCAACTGAAAGGACCCGTTCATATATATTATAAACGATTCACAATAGTTGATTACATCGCGAGGTATTTGACCTCTATATGATACGTTTTACAAACATTGCATTCGTTTTTAAAAGACAAACTTTCTTTACATCAAAAATTGACGGCATGCATACCATTTCATATTACATCCAACTATAATTGACTAAATATTAATCTTGATGAACTCAACGACTCGAATGCAACGTCTTTCAAAGTATGTCATGAATGACTCCAAGTAATATCCTTAAAATGAGCTAATGCACAGCGGAAGATTTCTTTAATACCTGAGAATAAACATGCTTTAAAGTGTCAACCAAAAGGTTGGTGAGTTCATAGGTTTATCATAACAATCATTTCAATATATTAATAGACCACAAGATTTTCGTTTATAAATATATGTACACTCGAAAGTGTATAAAAGTATTCTATAAGTTGTAGGCACCCGGTAACAAGCTTTAACGTTCATGTTTTACCCTCTGAAGTACACCAGATCAGGTGTGTTTAAAATAACCTCGAAGTACTAAAGCATCCCATAGTCAGGATGGGGTTTGTCAGGCCCAATAGATCTATCTTTAGGATTCGCGCTTACCGTACATAGACAAGTAGTTTAATGTTACCAAGCTAAGGGTATATTTCTGGTTTAAACCCACGTAGAATTAGTTTTAGTACTTGTGCCTATTTCGTAAAACATTTATAAAAACAGCGCATGTATTCTCAGTCCCAAAAATATATATAAAAGGGAGCAAATGAAACTCACCATACTGTATTTCGTAGTAAAAATACATATAACGTCATTTAACAAGTGCAAGGTTGGCCTCGGATTCACGAACCTATATTAATTATATATATTTATATGTTGGTCAATATTTGTCTAACAATTTTTGGTCAAGTCATAGTGTACCACAATCCTAATGCTCGAGACTAATATGCAAAAGTCAACAAAAGTCAACTTGACCCAAAATGACTTCTAAAATTTATACGTGTTTATTATATAACTTAACTATAGTCGTTTTATATATTTAAATATATTTATTAGATTTTATAATAATAAAAGTTATTTATTAATAAAAATTTATATTAACGTTTATATATGATAAAATATACTTTTATATATCTTAAGTAGTAAAATTTATAAAGTTCACTTAATATCTTAAAACTATAGTGGTAAGTATTATTAATGTAATTATATTACGCGTGGTGAAAAATATATTTGTATCCCCTATTTATTTGATAAAATAATATTGATCATAATAATAATAAGTAAAAGTTGTATTATTTTGTAATAATAATTATTATTATTCTATAAAAAAAACAATATTTATATTTACTAAAAATGTTATTATGATAAAATGATAATACTAACATAATAGTAATAATGATATTTTATAATAACAATGATATTTCTATTAAAATAATAACGACGATAGTAATAATAATCATTTTAACAATAATACTAAAATTCAGTTGACTATAACTTCAAATCCGTTCATCGAAACCATTCGATATCTAAATGAAAAGTTTTTAATTTTTCGCTAGCTTTCCAATGACATGCATATCATATACCCTATCTCAGTAGCATATGTATCTAATTCAGGATTCAACAAATCTATCTAAGGACAATATCGAATGTACAAGCATGCATAATTCTATATACTCGAGCACTAGTCAGTGATACACTATTGATATATAAAAGTTAAGTTATGAGTGCTCACGTATCAATATTGAGATTCAATATTGCAGGAAAGTACGTAGACGCAACGGAGATGATAAACACTAGATTGACCTCACGAGCATACCCATGAACCATACCCATCACCTCCATAGCTATAACCCATAATTTCCTTAGCTTCGACTCATTCAAAAAAAACTATTTTGAAATCACTCGGACATCACTCCGTCGTAATATTTTATGTATACTAATAATATCTTGAAATAATACAGAGCAAATATATATATATATATATATATATATATATATATATATATATATATATATATATATATATATATATATATATATATATATATATATATAGATATATATATATATATATATATATATATATATATATATATATATATATATATATATATGTAAATCGATTGAGAGAGTTTAGAGAAATATATTTTTAAGTTTCTATGAAATAATGAAACCTATTGAATTCTATTTATAATAGATTTTTGAATTATTAAAGTATGAATTATTAAAGTAAATTATTAATGTATGATTTATTAAAGTGAATTATTAAAGTATGAATTATTAAAGTGAATTATTAAAGTATGAATTATTAAAGTGAATTATTAAAGTATGAATTATTAAAGTGAATTATTAAAGTATGAATTATTAAAGTGAATTATTAAAGTTAAAGTAAAGTAAAAGTAAAGTAAAGGTAAAGTTAAAGTATAGTAAAAGTATAAAAACTATGTATGTATAATACGCGTATAAATATATATAATATTAATTTAAATTGTTATATATATTTAATGAAATAAAATATAAATATCGTTATATTTATTATACTGGTTAAGTAATGAGTTGTCAAAAGTGATTCTAGATATTTATAAAAGTTATATACGTTTTAATAATAAAGTTCTTTTTAAACTGAAAATATTTTTGTACGTTTGAAAATAGATTAATAGAATATTATGGAAACCAATTTTCCACTAGCTTTTGTCTAACTTTCGTAAATGACACTTTTTATTTTTATTTATAAATAGCTTTACAAATTATTCCGAATATCGTTAAGAGGAATAGATTTCTCAAATCATAGTGGACCTCTCAACAGAGACTTGTAATCATAATTCAATGTTTCTGATAATTCAATCATTTAATATATATTTTTTTTAATTTCATCGATAATCATATTGAAACAAATACGTTCATATAAAGCATTATACTTTTAAATACTTTGTTGACATTTTCAATTTATAACATATACACATATACATACATATTCATATATGTTCATTTAATGGTTCGTGAATCATTGAAATTTGGTCGAGGTTTAAATGAATGTATAAACATAGTTTAAAATCCTTGAGATTTAACTTAACAAACATTGCTTATCGTGTCAGAATAATATAAAGATAAAGTTTAAATTTAGTCGGAAATTTCCGGGTCGTCACAGTAGGAACACCCTTCGTCGAGAAAATTGAGTTTTGCGCGGAAGAAGAAGTAGCCAGGTTAGGATCGGGTTTTGAACTGAGTTGTTCAAAAGCCATTCCCGAAAATTCATCGAACTTGACATTGATGCTCTCTTTAATTTTGTCCGTTTGTGATAAACCCGATAAGCAACTTTGTTCGAAGAATAACCGAGAAATATGGCTTGATCGCCATTTGGATCAAACTTTTCGAGGCTGTCAAAATCGTTAAGCACATAGCATATACAACGAAAGACACGAAAATATTTGACATTCGAGCGTCTACCATATAATAACTCATATGGAGTTTTATCAAAACGTTTATTAACAATACAACGATTTTGGGTATAGCATGCAGTTGAAATGGCCTCCCCCCACATTTTTGGAGGTAGTTTGGAGTAAGCAAGCATCGTTCGAGCTGCTTCGCATAACGTACGATTACGTCGTTTGACTACTCCATTCTGTTGGGGTGTCCGAGCAGCAGAGAACTGATGTTCAATGCCTTGGTCTTTCAAATAACTGTCAAGCAGGTCATTCTTAAATTCCGTCCCATTATTAGTTCGAATGCTCTTAACATGTTTGTTAAAAGAGCGTTGAGTCTTTTTAACGAACTCAATGATAATGGCGGGGGTTTCTGACTTAGTTCGCAGAAGACAAATCCATGTAAAACGAGTATAGTCATCGACAATGACAAGCACATGTTTCTTGCCACCGAGGCTTGAAATACGCATGAGTCCACATAAGTCCATATGCAATAGTTGCAAAGACGATGAAGTACTAGGGTTTTGCTTAAGCGGATGATTAGTCCGTTTCAGCTTACCCATCGCACATGATGAACACACATGATGCTTATCATAGTGAAAGGTAGGAATACCATCAACTAAGTCTTTGGAGACTAGTCGATTGATACCCTTGTAATTCTGGTGTGACATCCGATGATGCCATAACCATGAATTTTCTTTGGTAGAACGAGTGGCCAAACACATGGTTGTATGTGAAGGTGCATCATTGAGGTCAATAGTGTATAGTGAAGCACAACGTTTACCAACAAGAAGCTTATTTCCTTCGGTGGATTGCATCGAGCATTGTCGACGTTCAAACAGAACTTTAAGATCTCCATCGCAGAATTGACTTACACTAAATAAACTGCACCCCAAACCTTCAACATATGAAACCCGTTTGATTGTTATGCCATTTTGCACAAAATCTCCGTAACCCGTTATCGCTGCAATTTCATCATTTCCAAAAGTAACCGTTCCTAGGAATTTGTCAACGAAGTTAACAAGCAAGGATTTATCGCCCGTCATGTGTCGAGAACAACCGGAATCGATATACCAAACACAGACGTCGAAACCCTGTAAATGTGAATTTCCTAGAGTTTAGGTACCCAAAGTTTCTTGGGTCCTCTACGGTTAGTACCAACAATAAACTTTGGATCAACGACAAGATAATCATGTAAAGCATCATGCAGTTTAGACAATAAATCATCATTTAAAAACACATTACATGAAGCATCATACGCAATATCAAGTTTTACATCGTTATCAGAAGTCTTAACACACAACTTATTCCAAGTAGATGTTTTGTTCACAGACGAAAATTGAAAAACATGAGATGATTTCCTAGGTTGACTAGCAGATTGCGTTGGTTTGGTTGCTACTTTATTAGTTGTGGACTTAGGAACCCATAAAGATTTGTAATTCAAGTTTGGATTATGACCTGTGACACGAGAAACACCTTTGTTAGTTAGACGTCCAAACTGTTCAGTTGACACATGAGATGATTGATTTTGCAAAATTTCCAATTTGATTTTATGTTCTTTTGCATCATACTCACTTAAATCAGGTTTAGGACTTGTGTGTTGTGTGGACTTAACTGATGTTGTTAAAAGACTCACTTTTGAAGTTTTTGTCATTGGAATCATAGGAATCTTTTCAGTTGACAGAGAACCATCAGGAGAATGAACCTTTTTGACAACAAATTGAGTTGTAGAAACAACTTTTGAACCACGATTGCCAAATTGAGAACGGAGAGGATTTTTAAGAATAATAATGGATTTTACATCCTTAGATGTTGACATTCCCTTTCCCTTCTTAGTAATCCCACCAATACATTCAAGCACATTGGTTTCAACATTAGACGATTGCTTAAGTGTGTTAGCCCGTTTCAGTTGAATTATCTTTTGTTTTAAGCTTTTAATCTCAAGACATAATTCTTCAGCAGAAACTATCACTTCACCCTCCTTAAAAGCATAGGAACATTCTTTTTTAGGCAGTGAAGGCAATTTATCACACAGGGTAAGCATTTGTTCTAATGATTGGCACTTAAGTTGCAAGTCAATATTCTCCTTTTCTAGTTGAGCTACTATACGATTCAAATTCCGTACAGCAGGTAAATGCAAATAATAATCGTGCAAAGGATCAAGTTGACTTTCAAAATCTATCAAAGATTCAATGATCGGTTCAGTATGAGGTTCTACTTTTTCATCTAAAGAATTTTGACCTAGAGATTCTGTCTCAAAGAAAACAGTTAGTTCATGTGCTAGGTCTTCACGAAAAACATTATCAGAACATGCAGGTAAAGCAGGTAGAACTGGTTTCACATCAAAATTTGGTTCATCAAACACCCCATCTATGTTAACAATGCTAGAACTAGGTTTGTTAAACACGTCATTCTCAAGCATTAAAATGTATTTCTCTAGCATGAGTGTAGGAATGTAAACCAATCTATGTGTCAGCACATAATTAGCACATTGTACATTCTTTTCATTTTCAACAAGTTCCTTAAAGAAAGCAGGATTTGATTTACCTATTTTAGCATTAATTTTCTCATACATTAAGCTAATTTGATGGTATTTTTTAGATTTGCGATTAACAATAATATCATCAAAATCAGCATCAGAAGAATGCACAAAATGCGAAGGTAAACCAGCTTGAAAGTAATCAGAATGATATAATTATGGAATCTTTTTGGAAGCTCCATCTAAGATCTTAGGATCTTCAAAACCCAACCCCCACTTTTCACCATGAATCGTTTTTGGTCTATTCATGAAAATCGTTTGTTTTGAAAGTTCCATATCCATGATAGCTTTGGATTGCTCTGTTCGATAGAGTTTTTCCTCATATCGAGCAAGTTGAGCTTTCATTAGAACAGACTCTTTTGACAATGAAGAGATTTCAGTGTCTTTTTCAATTATTGCGTTTTCCAAATGAATAATTTTCTTGTTTAGCTTTGAAAGTGTGGGTTCATGTTGGTTTTTTAAATCAGAAAGATCTTTTTCTAAGAATTGAACTTTTTCTGCAAGTCGTTCAGATTTTAAACGATAATCAGTTCGTTCGACTTTAATCGGATGAATTGTCTTTTTAAGATCTTCCAACTCAGATTCCGAGGAGCTGAGTTGGACGGTCAACTTTTGCAATTCCGAATGTAATTTGGATGAAGATGGTTTGGTCTCAGAAAGTTTGATTTTGTCTTTTAAAACCTTGTTTTCAGATTTTAAGCCTTTGACTTCTTTTGACATTGAGACCAGATTCTTCATCAAGTCATTTTGCATTTTTCTAAAATCAGGTGAGATTTCAGTTGATTGTACCTCATCATCGTCAGTTGTTGAGTCAGAATTCTCCAATGCTTCCTTAGCTTTGATGAGCTTGGTCACCTTGCAAACATTTGCATGTTCCACCTCTGAGTCTAAATCATCAGTCCAGTTAAACCAAGTATCATCAACCGATTTCAACTCTCCCACAGTTTCCACAATCTTAGCCATCAACATTTTCTTCTTGTAGTAAGCTGCGTCCTTCTTCTTAGGCATTTTGCACTCACGATAGTAATGACCAGCTTTGCCACAATTGAAACAGATTGAATCTTCCTTCTTGAAATCATCAGCACGTTGTTATTTGGATTGATCAGCTTTCTTGTAGTACGAGGAAGATGATGAGTGTTTGCGTTGATTGCTTGATTTGTCTTTAAACTTGTGTTTGTTCAAGGCGTTTGTGAACATGGCGGCCATCTTGACTAATTCAAGGTGTGAATCATCAACATCAGAAAGATTCAACTCATCAGAATCAGTTGATTCTTCCACAAGCACTTTCTTAGACAAGCTTTTGGAAAATGATTTGCTCTTCTTTTTAGCAATTAGGGCAAGAGGATCACTTGGAGATGACTCTTTCCTTCCTTCTTGAAGTTTAGACACCTCAGGTTGGTAATGCATAAGAACTCCAAAAAGCTCATGAATAGTTAACTTGTCAATCTCTTTGGTAGATCGAACAATGGTTCCATAAGGAAGCCAATCAGCATTGAGCTTTTTGAGGAATTTCATGTTGACTTCAGCATGTACTTTTACAATCTTACACCTTTTCAACTCATTGAGAACACCATTGAAACGACGGTAGGTATCCTTGAGTAGCTCTTCTGGTTCCTGCTTGAAATCTTCATACAATCCCAGAGCCTTATTCAATTTAGTAACGTCTGACATGTCATAACCTTCTTGTTGTCGTTTGATCTCATCCCATATATCTTTTGCAGTAGTGTTGCTATCAACATTTTCAAATAGCTCATATGGGATAGCTTGCATGATAATATTCTTAGCCTCTATGTCACCCTGAGCTCTTTCACGTTTATCACCAGAAAGTTCATAGACTGGAATTGGCATACCAATATCTGGATGAAAATCAACAACTGGACCATCTCTCAGAGAAGCCCAAATATGTTTAGCTTTCTCACCCTTATAGTCTATGTACTGAGTAATACGATGAAGCCACTGAGTGTACTTGCCATCAAACAACACTGGAGGTCGGGAATCTGATCCAATGATAAGAGTATCTTGAGTTGACATCTTAAATTGAGGTAGATTCGGTATAGATTCGGTATTAAACACAATCTATGATTAGGGTTCAGTATAAAATCTAACAAGAATGTCAGATTCGGTAAAAATTCAGTACAGTAGCAGATTCGGTAAGTGGTTCGGTACTGTAGCAGATTCGGTAACAATTCGGTATACCAGATTCTGTATCAGAAACTGATAAGAATCACAAGTAACACACCCAAATTCGGTATGGATTCGGTAACCACACAACTTGAAGCCTCAGAATACTTAAAACCAATGGATTAAGTGATACAGAAAATCAGATTCTGTATCTGACTCGGTAGTCAGATTCTGTGTGAATTTGAAGTTCAAACTCAATTCAATCCCTTTGAACTAGATTCTGTAACCTTGATGCACAAGGAAACAAGTTAGTATCACACAAAATATCAAAGATACCGAATGTATAGAATACCGAATGTCAACTGTAGCAGTTGACAATACCGAGTCTAAGTCTAAAACTTAGAAATATAACAGAATCCTTTCTCAAACCACACCAATTAGCTGCGTATGATCAAACCGAATGTGATAGAATCACAAACACACCACAATCTGCAACACTTAAGATGAATTTCCAGTAATGAAGCAGATTCGGTATGACAGTTACGATACCGAATGTTGATCAAATCTTCAAAACTTGAAGAATTGAAGAAATTGAACCGACAGAAATGTGATTTAAAACCTCATGAACACAACTGAATCTTTAAATCTTCATAAAACACCAGAATCAAGCTTGAATTAAGCAATACCAAGAGTTTTAGCCACAAACTCTAAAAATCAACTTGATTCTCCATAATTGAAGTTAAAAAGCTGTAATGATGATCGAAACTCTTTCTAATAGACCTAATACACCTTCGCTGAACTTATCACAAGAATCTGAACGTCAGATTATCAAATTCGATAATACCGAATCTGATTCAATATACCGAGAGTGTTCAGATTCTGTAAACTACAATCTCTGGATCGATATAGTGATGTAGAATCACTTCCTGATAGCTCTGATACCAAATGATAGGTCAGATCATGTTGAGATTGAGAGAAATGATAAGATAGAATGAGATTCGGTATGTAAGAAGGAGACTCGGTACTAGAGAGAATCGGTACAAATTAAATTCCACAGCTTCTAGAACTCGGTTACAATACAATGGCTATCTAATTAGGACTACATAGGTTCCTTATATAGCCCTCTTCTAAGGAACCTTCATTTAAGCTTAATTCACATTAACACTATACAACTTCGGGGTCCTAACAAATTTAACATTCATAAAGTTTTCTGGTAAAAATTTTCAAGTAGAAGAAGATTTAATATCAATATTCAAGTAAATTAGAATATATTATTAATACTATTTTACATTATTATTTATGGTTTTATTATAATATAATAAGATACTGAAACTGAATCAGTTTTAATATTCTAGAAAAATCCCAAAGCATAGTAAGCCAAACTGGAAGAATTTTGTTTCTAACATTGTTTCCAGTTGCATTTCTTAATTGCATCTCCTAAAATTGAAAATTCAAGTCCAGTATAAATATTGATTTCACTCATAAATTCCAGTCAACATTCATAGAATCAAAATTTGATCATTAATAGATCTATAGGATAGTATTTGAACCGTAGTTGTGTATACATATAAGTATATATTCGATGTGGCATGTCCGCTTGAACTGCTCTTTCACCTCTCAAAAAGTAAAGTTGGCTTGATGAGCACAGATGAGGAAGCGAGAGCAAGAAAATCAAGAATATATTTCTTGTCCTTCTACTTAAGGGGCAAATAGCAGCGCTTTGCTATTGAGAAAGCGAGCGACCAGCGCGAAGTGTAGTGACCCGAACTTTTCCATGTTTATATATATTAAATGAAATTGATATTTACATGATTAAGTGTTTCCAACATGTTAAGCAATCAAACTTGTTAAGACTTGATTAATTGAAATAGGTTTCATATAGACAATTGACCACCCAAGTTGACCGGTGATTCACGAACGTTAAAACTTGTAAAAACTATATGATGACATATATATATATATATATATATATATATATATATATATATATATATATATATATATATATATATATATATATATATATATATATATATATATATATATATATATATATATATATAGTTAACATGATATTATGATAACTAAACATATCATTAAGTATATTAACAATGAACTACATATGTAAAAACAAGACTACTAACTTAATGATTTCGAAACGAGACATATATGTAACGATTATCGTTGTACCGACATTTAATGTATATATATCATATTAAGATATATTAATACATCATGATATCATGATAATGTAATAATTTAACATCTCATTTGATATAATAAATAATGGGTTAACAACATTTAACAAGATCGTTAACCTAAAGGTTTCAAAACAACACTTACATGTAACGACTAACGATGACTTAACGACTCAGTTAAAATGTATATACATGTAGTGTTTTAATATGTATTCATACACTTTTGAAAGACTTCAAGACACTTAACAAAATACTTCTACTTAACAAAAATGCTTACAATTACATCCTCGTTCAGTTTCATCAACAATTCTACTCGTATGCACCCGTATTCGTACTCGTACAATACACAGCTTTTAGATGTATGTACTATTAGTATATACACTTCAATGATTAGCTCATAGCAGCCCATGTGAGTCACCTAACACATGTGGGAACCATCATTTGGCAACTAGCATGAAATATCTCATAAAATTACAAAAATATTAGTAATCATTCATGACTTATTTACATGTAAACAAAATTACACATCCTTTATATCTAATCCATATACCAACGACCAAAAACACCTACAAACACTTTCATTCTTCAATTTTATTAATCTAATTGATCTCTCTCAAGTTCTATCTTCAAGTTCTAAGTGTTCTTCATAAATTCTATAAGTTCTAGTTTCATAAAATCAAGAATACTTCCAAGTTTGCTAGCTTACTTCCAATATTGTAAAGTGATCATCCAACCTCAAGAAATCTTTTTTATTTACAGTAAGATATTATTCTAATACAAGGTAATACTCATATTCAAACTTTGATTCAATTTCTATAACTATAACAATCTTATTTCGAGTGGAAATCTTACTTGAACTTGTTTTCGTGTCATGATTCTGCTTCAAGAACTTTCAAGCCATCCAAGGATCCTTTGAAGCTAGATCTATTTTTCTCATTTAAAGTAGATTTATCCACAAAACCTGAGGTAGTAATGATGTTCATAACATCATTCGATTCATATATATAAAGCTACCTTATTCGAAGGTTTAAACTTGTAATCACTAGAACATAGTTTAGTTAATTCTAAACTTGTTCGCAAACAAAAGTTAATCCTTCTAACTTGACTTTTAAAATCAACTAAACACATGTTCTATATCTATATGATATGCTAACTTAATGATTTAAAACCTGGAAACACGAAAAACACCGTAAAATCGGATTTACGCCGTCGTAGTAACACCGCGGGCTGTTTTGGGTTAGTTAATTAAAAACTATGATAAACTTTGATTTAAAAGTTATTCTTCTAGGAAAATAATTTTTCTTATGAACATGAAACTATATCCAAAAATCATGGTTAAACTCAAGGTGGAAGTATGTTTTTCAAAATGGTCATCAAGACGTCGTTCTTTCGACTGAAATGACTACCTCTTACAAAAATGACTTGTAACTTATATTTCTGACTATAAACCTATACTTTTTCTATTTATATTCGTAAAATATAGTTCAATATGAAACCATACCAATTTGATTCACTCAAAACGAATTTAAAACGAAGAAGTTATGGGTAAAACAAGATTGGATAATTTTTCTTGTTGTAGCTACGTGAAAATTGGTAACAAATCTATATTAATAATATCCTAGCTAACTTATATTGTATTATACATGTATTCTAATATATTATGTAATCTTGGGATACCATAGACACGTATGCAAATGTTTTGACATATCATATCGACCCATGTATATATATTATTTGGAACAACCATAGACACTCTATATGCAGTAATGTTGGAGTTAGCTATATAGGGTTGAGGTTGATTCCAAAAATATATATACTTTAAGTTGTGATCTAGCCTGAGACGTATATACACTGGGTCGTGGATTGATTCAAGATAATATATATCAATTTTTTTTCTGTACATCTAACTTTGGACAACTAGTTGTAGGTTACTAAAGAGGACAGTTGACTTAATAAACTTAAAACATCAAAATATATTAAAAGTGTTGTAAATATATTTTGAACATACTTTGATATATATGTACATATTTGTTATAGGTTCATGAATCGACCAGTGGCCAAGTCTTACTTCCTGACGAAGTAAAAATCTGTGAAAGTGAGTTATAGTCCCACTTTTAAAATCTAATATTTTGGGCTGAGAATACATGCGCAATTTTTATAAATATTTTACGAAATAGACACAAGTAATTGAAACTACATTATATGGGTGAATGATCGAAGCTGAATATGCCCCTTTTGCTTGGTAACCTAAGAATTAGTAAACCGATCTACTAATTGACGCGAATCCTAAAGATAGATCTATTGGGCCTAACGAACCCCATCCAAAGTACCGGATGCTTTAGTACTTCGATGTTGTTTTATCAAGTCCGAAGGATTTCCCGGAATGATAGGGGATATTCTTATATGCATCTTGTTAATGTCAGTTACCAGGTGTTCACCATATGAATGAATTTTATCTCTATGTATGGGATGTATATTGAAATATGAAATCTTGTGGTCTATTATTATGATTTGATAATATATAGGTTAAACCTATAACTCACCAACATTTTTGTTGATGTTTTAAGCATGTTTATTCTCAGGTGATTATTAAGAGCTTCCGATGTTGCATACTAAAATAGGGACAAGATTTGGAGTCCATGCTTGTATGATATTATGTAAAAACTGCATTCAAGAAACTTATTTTTGATGTAATATATTCTTATTGTAAACCATTATGTAATGGTCGTGTGTAAACGGTATATTTTAGATTATCATTATTTGATAATCTACGTAATGCTTTTTAAACATTTATCGATAAAATAAAGGTTATGGTTGTTTTAAAAATGAATGCAGTCTTTGAAAAATGTCTCATATAGAGGTCAAAACCTCGCGACGAAATCAATTAATATGGAACGTTTATAATCAATATGAACGGGATATTTCAGTTAGTATCCGAGCGTTGGTCTTAGAGAACCAGAAAATTGCATTAGTGTGTCTTACCGAGTTTGTTAGGATGCATTAGTGAGTCTGGACTTCGACCGTATTTTTCTTCAAAAACGATTGCTTAACATTTTTTTTTGTTGGAAACTATATATTATTAACATGTAAATATTATGTGATATATTAATCTCTTAACGTGTTTGATATTGTGTGATAGATGTCTACCTCTAGTACAAATCCCATTGATTCACCTAAAAATAATGAAGAGTCGGATATATTTTGGGAAGATTCACAAATTCCCGAAGAGGAACCGGAAGAGGAGGAATCGGAAAAGGAGGAACCGGAAGAAGAGGAACCAGAAGAGGAGGAATCGGAAGAGGAGGAACAAGAAGAAGAAGAGGTTCCGGAGGAAGAAATATTGATACCTATAGTAAATCGATTAAATAAAAGAAAATCCTCAACCAACGGACTAAAGTTAATAATGGTCAATGGTGTTTCCGTCGAGGAAGCAACATATTGGGAAGATTACCAATTTTTCAATGAATCGGATCCCGATGAGGATTCCGATGATGTTATAGAAATTACCTCGACCCAATTTAATAAAGCGAAAGAAAATAATAAGGGAAAAGGTATAAAAATAGAGAAACCCGATTCCAACCCCGATGAACTTTATATGTATCGACAACATCCGTATTTTCTAAAATGTAACAATAACCCGGGAACCTCTAAACCACCAGGTTTTTCTAAACCATTATGGAAAACGACGGCTCGTATTAGAGGAACACCATATATTCCTAGAAAATTAGGAAAACGAACCAAGTCCGAAGAAGAAGAAACCAGTGATTCAGATTAGAGGGTTGTAATCATGTTGTGTATTATATGTATTGTAGTGTGCTTGTACTTTTATGTTCTATGTAAAAAATTTCTTGTATTGTTTGTTAATTATCTTTTACAAATCTAATCCTTGTCTATTTTACAGTATAAAAACAAAATGGACGTTAAGGGTAGACAACCGAATATTTTAGAAGACCTACCAGAGGATATGATTGAGGAAATCTTGTCTAGAGTCGGTCAGAATTCATCAGCACATTTAGTTATGGCGAAATTAACTTGTCAAACATTTAAAAGACTTTCCAGAAATGCCTTAGTTTATAAAAGGCTTTCCTTTGATAGGTGGGGTATATCACATTGGGGAGACCGTAAGTTACGCCGTGTTTTCTTTAAAGCATTAAATGCGGGGAACCCTAATGCAATTTTACGCTACGGGTTAAGAACCTATTTTGACTCAACATATCCCAACATAGGATTTCGTGAATTAGAAAGAGCTTCTAACATGCAACATAAAGAAGCATGTTATGCTTACGGGTTAGTGATGTTCGCTTCTTACCAAAGTGAGAAAAAGAACATCGGATTGCAACTTTTAAATAATACCTTCCCACAAGTGACGGATTCAGTATTTGGGGTGAGAAACAAGGTTTTTAGATTATTACGGGGCTGTTAGACATTACGAAACCCTCGTCCTTTTGACGACATTACAACATGCTGCCTAGCCAATTGTCATAACGGTTATTTTCCACAAGACCAAGGATGGGAAGTCGTCTTAGTAAAACCAGAATGCATGACTTGTTTCTGGACTTATGAATTACGTGTCTTTATTTCTTTTGCTGAACAACTTGCGTATTAACTAGATTTATCTTCAAAACTGTCCTGTATCATAGTGTACTATATTTCATGTTATATGTAATATAGCGAAGTTGTAAGTTTGAAGAATATTTGTATGTTATATATTATTATAATCAGTTTTTCATATGGAATTGTAGTAGTTGAATTGTATATTAGCTACTAAGTATGAACTTAACAGGTAGGTAGTACCCGAATTTAAACTTATAAAACGCTAATATGAAGAAAAAGCTTTTATAAATGAATTCATATTTTGCTACGAAATACTATTGACTACTCTTAATATTCTGTATGATTAACTCGATTCAGTTGGCTATTTTGAAGGAAATGGCACCGACTACTCGACACACCATGAATATGAGCGAAGAGGAATTTCGTACCTTTCTTGCTGCAAACATAGCCGCAGTACAGGCTGCGCTACATACCAACAATAACTCTGAATCTAGCAATGCAGCTAACAGCGCAAGAAATCGTGTAGGATGCTCCTACAAAGAATTCACTGCCTGCAAACCTTTGGAATTTGATAGAACCGAAGGACCAATTGGATTGAAACGGTGGACCGAGAAAGTCGAATCGGTGTTTGCCATAAGTAAGTGTACTGAAGAGGACAAAGTTAAGTAGGCTACGCATACCTTCACAGGTACTGCGTTAACGTGATGGAACACCTATCTTGAACAGGTAGGACAAAATGCAGCTTACGCACTACCGTGGTCGGCATTCAAGCAATTGATGAACGAGCAGTACCATCCTAGAAATGAAGTCAATAAACTCAAGGAAAAACTTAGAGAGTTACGAACACAAGGGTTCGACGTTACCACATATGAACGACGATTCACAGAGTTGTGCCTATTGTGTCCAGGAGCATTCGAAGATGAAGAAGAGAAAATTGACGTGTTTGTAAAAGGGTTACCAGTAAGGATTCAAGAAGATGTGAGTTCACACGAGCCCGCTTCTATACAGAAGGCAAGTCGAATGGCTCATAAACTCATAAATCAGATTGAGAGAAGAATTAAAGAGCAGGTGGCGAAAGAAGCCAACACGGAACAACTCAAGAGGAAGTGGGAGGAAAACAGTGACAAGAGTCACCAGTACAACAACAACAACAACAATTACAACCACAATCGCAACAACTATCCCAACAACTGCAACAACAATCACAACAATAATCGCAATCTTAACAATAACTACAACAAACATCCCAACAACAACAACAACAACAACTACAACAACCATTTCAACAACAATAACAATCCCAACAACAACCTCAATAACAACAACGGCAACAAAAACCAAAAACTGCCATGCCATAGGTGTGAAGAAAATCATTAGGGGTTTTGCATGACATTTTGCAACAGGTGTAAAAGAAATGGTCATAGCGCAACAAAGTGTGAGGTCTACAGACCAAAGTTTAACAGAAATAAAGGAACAAATAATGTCGGAACAAGTAATGCCGAAACGAATAGTGTCGGAGCAAGTAATACCAACGCTGTTTGTTATAAATGTGGAAAACCGGGCCACATTATTAGAAATTGCCCGAATCAGGGGAATACTAATGGGCAGGGCCGTGGAAGAGTTTTCAATATTAATGCGGCAGAAGCACAGGAATACCCGGAGCTTGTTACGGGTACGTTTCTTATTGACGATAAATCTGCTTATGTTTTATTTGATTCGGGTGCGGATAGAAGCTATATGAGTAGAGAATTTTGTGCTAAATCAAGTTGCCCATTGACGCCTTTGGATAGTAAATTTTTACTCGAATTAGCAAACGGTAAATTAATTTCAGCAGATAATATATGTCGGGAGAGAGAAATTAAACTAGGGGATGAAATGTTTAAAATTGATTTAATACCAGTCGAGTTAGGGAGTTTTGATATAATAATTGACATGGACTGGTTGAAAAAGGTGAGAGCAGAGGTTGTTTGTTACAAAAATGTGATTCGCATTATGCGTGAAAAAGGAAAACCTTTAATGGTGTACGGAGAAAAGAACAACGCAAAATTAAATCTTATTAGTAGTTTGAAGGCGCAAAAACTAATAAGAAAAGGTTGTTACGTCATTCTAGCACACATCGAGGAAGTTAAACCTGAAGAAAAGAACATCAGTGATGTTCCCGTCGCAAAAGAATTTCTTGATGTATTTCCGAAAAAATTACCGGGATTACCCCCACATCGATCCATTGAATTTCAAATAGACCTTATACCAGGAGCTGCACCAATAGCTCATGCTCCATGCAGACTCGCACCCAGCGAAATGAAAGAATTACAAAGTCAGTTACAGGAACTTTTAGAGCGTGGTTTCATTCGACCAAGCACATCACCATGGGGAGCTCCTGTTTTGTTTGTCAAGAAGAAAGATGGTACATTCAGGTTGTGTATCAACTACCTAGAGTTGAACAAACTTACCATCAAGAACCGCTACCCACTACCGAGAATCGACGACTTATTTGATTAACTACAAGGCTCGTCTGTTTATTCGAAGATCGATTTACGTTCTAGATATCATCAAATGCGGGTGAAGGAGGATGATATTCCAAAGACTGCTTTTAGGACGCGTTACGGTCATTACGAGTTTATGGTTATGCCGTTTGGATGGACTAACGCACCAGCTGTGTTCATGGACCTCATGAACCGAGTGTGTGGGCCATATCTTGACAAGTTTGTCATTGTTTTCATCGATGACATACTTATTTACTCGAAGAATGATCAAGAGCACGAAGAACATTTGAGAAAAGTGCTAGAGTTGCTGAGAAAAGAGAAACTGTATGCTAAGTTTTCAAAGTGTGCATTTTGGTTGGAAGAAGTTCAATTCCTCGGTCACATAGTGAACAAAGAAGGTATTCAGGTGGATCCAGCAAAGATTGAAACCGTTGAAAAGTGGAAAACCCCGAAAACTCCAAAACACATACGCCAGTTTTTAGGACTAGCTGGTTACTACAGAAGGTTCATCCATGACTTTTCCAGAATAGCAAAACCCTTGACTGCATTAACGCATAAAGGGAAGAAATTTGAATGGAAAGATGAACAAGAGAAAGCGTTTCAATTGTTAAAGAAAAAGTTAACTACGGCACCTATATTGTCATTACCTGAAGGGAATGATGATTTTGTGATATATTGTGACGCCTCAAAGGAAGGTCTCAGTTGTGTATTAATGCAACGAACGAAAGTAATTGCTTATGCGTCTAGACAATTGAAGATTCACGAACAGAATTATACGACACATGATTTGGAATTAGGTGTGGTTGTTTTTGCATTAAAGACTTGGAGGCACTACTTATATGGGGTCAAAAGTATTATATATACCGACCACAAAAGTCTTCAACACATATTTAATCAAAAATAACTGAACATGAGGCAGCGCAGATGGATTGAATTGTTGAATGATTATGAGTTTGAGATTCGTTATCACCCGGGGAAGGTAAATGTAGTAGCCGACGCCTTGAGCAGAAAGGACAGAGAACCCATTTGAGTAAAAGCTATGAATATAATGATTCACACTAACCTTACTACTCAAATAAAGGAGGCGCAACAAGGAGTTTTAAAAGAGGGAAATTTAAAGGATGAAATACCCAAAGGATCGAAGAAGTATCTTAATATTCGAGAAGACGAAACCTGGTATAGGGCTGAAAGAATTTGGGTACCAAAATTTGTAGATATGAGAGAAATGGTACTTAGAGAAGCTCATAAAACCAGATACTCAATACATCCTGGAACGGAGAAGATGTACAAGGATCTCAAAAAACATTTTTGGTGGCCAGGTATGAAAGCCGATGTTGCTAAATATGTAGGGGAATGTTTGACGTGTTCTAAGGTCAAAGCGGAGCATCAGAAACCATCCGGTCTACTTCAACAACCCGAAATCCCGGAATGGAAATGAGAAAACATTACCATGGATTTCATCACTAAATTGCCAAGGACTGTAAGTGGTTTTGATACTATTTGGGTAATAGTTGATAGTCTTACCAAATCAGCACACTTCCTGCCAATAAGAGAAGATGACAAGATGGAGAAGTTAGCACGAGTGTATTTGAAGAAAGTCGTCTCCAGACATGGAATACCAATCTCTATTATCTCTGATAGGGATGGCAGATTTATTTCAAGATTCTGGCAGACATTACAGCAAGCATTAGGAACTCGTCTAGACATGAGTACTGCCTATCATCCACAAACTGATGGGCAGAGCGAAAGGACGATACAAATGCTTGAAGACATGCTACGAGCATGTGTTATTGATTTCGGAAACAGTTGGGATCGACATCTACCGTTAGCAGAATTTTCCTACAACAACAGCTATCATTCAAGCATTGAGATGGCACCGTTTGAAGCACTTTATGGTAGAAAGTGCAGGTCTCCAATTTGTTGGAGTGAAATGGGGGATAGACAGATTACGGGTCCAGAGATAATACAAGAAACTACCGAGAAGATCATCCAAATTCAACAACGGTTGAAAACCGCCCAAAGTCGACAAAAGAGCTACGCTGTCATAACCCGTCCTTAACCATAAGAACGAGTTAGATAACGTATGATTTCATTGCGAGGTATTGACCTCTATATGCGACATTTTTAAAAGAACAACTGCATTTATTTTACATTACAAACCATAACTCTTATGTTAATACAAGCTTTAGACAATATAAAGATGATTATCGTTTAGCGATAATCTTAGACTTACAAACTTTACATGTGATGATAACAATACGATTTCTAGCATATTTTACATTACAATTCCTCGGATATGCAGTTTTATTTTTGACACAAACATGCATACTCAAGATCTTGCTTAAATTCAACATGTTGCAGCGGAAGCTTTTAGTTATCACCTGAGAATAAACATGCTTAAAACGTCAACATAAAGTTGGTGAGATATAGGTTTAATGCCGGCAGTAATATATATATATAGACCACAAGATTTCATATATACACATTTTAATAAAAATATTCTAAGTGGTTGAGCACTTGGTAACCATACTTAACATTTAATCACGTCGCATATTCCCTTTATTATGAAATCTTACTACACCGTACCAAGTGTAGTCACGAAACGAAGTACTGTGCAACCGTTGAATACTGGTCGTCCAGTCCGGTTGGGGTTGTCAGGCCCGATAGATCTATCAACAGGATTCGCGTTTACAATACCGCTGTAAATAGTAGTTACCAAGCTACAGGGAAGTATGCCAGTGGTACAACTCAACGTAGAATATATTTTTCAGTTACTTGTGTCCATATCGTAAAACATAAAATACATGTATTCTCATCCCGAAATATTTAGAGTTTAAAAGTGGGACTATATACTCACTTTTGCCTTGAAGATATATATATTTTGACTTGGTCTCCGGTTGATATCACGAACCTATCCATATATAATATATCAATATATTTTCATTTTAAACAATCGTCACGTATATATACTTATAATACTTTTAATGTCTTCTTAGTCCGTAGTTAGCAATTCAATTTTAATGGTTCATATTTAGGTGTTCAATAAATAAATAAAACCCCCATCGAAATAAATAAAACCCCCATCGTATTTGTATTGGTCGGGATTAATCTTGACCCATGGTACCGTGTTGTCAAATGACGTGTTGCGTACATAAAGTACCGGTGTTGTCAAATGACGTGTTGCGTACGTACATGAGGTCTTATGATTAATCTTCTCGTGTTGTTTACGGGTGATCCTGAAATATATAAAATTAAATTATGAGTACATATATATAAAATATCATGTTATTTTAGAAAGATGTGATTTATTTAATTTTTCTCCAATTATTTTCGTGGCTAAACTAGTTTTGGATATCCGATCTTGTTTTAGTCATAGTTTCTTCGTTACAACTCCGTTTTCGTTGATTCAACTTGCCACTTCCTTGGATCGAGTCCTTCTTTAAGAATATGAACTGTAAATACCTTAGTTTGTATTCAAAATCACAGGTCATAGGTCAAACTTTAGTGAAACTCATGAAGTTGATCATTTTCCATCATGTAAACAACCTTAAATGATTATTTTTCTAAAAATACTTATACTTTGAGTTAAATCATGAAATTTTTATGTGTTATCATATTCATAGTAAATATCATTTTTCCAGAAAATAAACCTCCAATTCAAGGTTCAAAATAGTTTTTAATTATCCAACCCAAAACAGCCCCCGGTTGCACTCCGACGTCGTAAATTCAGTTTTTAAGGTGTTCTTTGAAAAACCAAGTTATACCTTGTTAAATTAGCATATATTTATGATATATTACAAGTCTTGAAGTATTTTAAAAGTTAAGTTAGAAGGATCTATTTATTTTGCAAACAAGTTTGAAATCATTCAAACTATGTTCTTGTTGTTAAAATTCTATACCATAAAATAAGATAGCTATATATATACGAATCGAATAAGGTTATGAACAAAGTTACTACCTCAAGTTACTTGGACAAGGTTGCTGTAAAAGAGAAGTAAAACCCTAGAACCAAAAGAGTGGTGGAGTTGGATGAAAGATTGGAAGTAAACTTGTGTTCTTGGAAGGATTCTTGAAGTGTTTTTGTAAGGGTTTTCTTATGGTGATTAAGTGATGTTTTTGAAGCTAGATCTTCATGGTTGTGAGCTGAGATGGTTAAGGTGTTTAAGGCTCATAAGTGTGTGTGTATTTAGCTAGAAAATTGAAGTAAAAATGAATCAAAATGATGATCCCCCCATGGTCCTTAAAAACGTGAATCAAAGGGAAACAAGGACAAGATTTTAGGTTGTTCTTTTGTGCAATTTGTCATACTTGCTTCCAAATTCAATTACCTTATACCTAGGGCATGAACAAGGGCTGGTTGGTGGTGATTTGATGTGTATATACCAATAGTAAATACGTATAGAAGCTAGGTATGATACGGGTACATGTACTCTAGATATACGTATAGAAATCTTATGAAAACGGAACGAGAATTCAAATATAGCTATCTTTTGTGAATACACTTATATTGTTTTATGTATTTAAGTCCTTAAAAAGTGATTAAATACATTACATATACGATATATGTATAAACATTATAGGTCATAAGTATTTATGTCAAATAACGTTACGTATGGTTATCGTTTTGAAAACTTAAGTTAGTAGTTTCAAAATATACTTATAACTTATTGTTATTAATACAAAATGAGATATTACAACATTCTTAGATCATGTTAAATATGTATATATACATATATATACACAAACGTATAATTATCATATGTTATATAGTTCGTGATATCATCGGTCAACTAGACGGTCAAACGTTGTGTAAAACTCTTTTCAAAACATAATTCTCAACAATTTGGATTGCTTATAATGTTGGTAAGTTTAATTTATGTAAATATTAATCTTATAAGTATAGAATGATTGGAAAAATGCGGGTCATTACAGTACCTACCCGTTAAATAAATTTCGTCCCGAAATTTTAAAATTGTTCCTATTTTGCGTCGTCGGGAAACAAGTGTGGATACTTTTGTTTCATCTGATCCTCTCGTTCCCAAGTAAACTTAGGACCTCTTCGAGCATTCCAACGAACCTTAACGATCAGTATGTTGCTCTGCTTGAGCCGTTTAACTTCACGATCCATGATTTCGATTGGTTCTTCGATGAATTGTAGTTTCTCGTCGACATGGATTTCTTCAAGAGGAATGGTGAGGTCTTCCTTTGCAAGACACTTTTTAAGGTTTGAGACGTGAAAGGTATTATGTACTCCGGCGAGTTGTTGCGGTAACTCGAGTCGATAAGCTACCGGTCCAATGCGTTCGATGATCTTAAACGGGCCTACATATCTTGGGTTCAGTTTACCCCTTTTTCCGAAGCGTATTACACCTTTCCACGGTGACACCTTTAACATAACCATGTCCCCAATCTGAAACTCTAATGGTTTCCTTCGGACATCGGCGTAGCTCTTTTGGCGACTACGGGCTGTTTTCAATCTCTCCTTGATTTGTACTATCTTCTTAGTCGTTTCGTGTATGATCTCGGGACCAGTTAATTGTCGATCTCCTACTTCATTCCAACAAATAGGAGATCTACACTTCCTTCCATACAATGCTTCAAATGGCGCAGCTTTAATGCTCGCATGATAACTATTATTATACGAGAATTCTGCTAATGGTAGATATTTATCCCATCCGTTTCCAAAATCGATCACACATGCCCTGAGCATGTCTTCAAGAGTCTGAATTGTTCTTTCACTCTGCCCGTCGGTTTGCGGATGATATGCGGTACTCATATCCAAACGAGTTCCTAGTGCCCCCTGTAGTGATTGCCAGAACTTTGAGGTAAATCTACTATCACGATCAGATATAATGGAAATAGGTATTCCATGCCTTGAAACTATTTCCTTTATATATAATCGTAATAATTTCTCCATTCTATCTGTTTCCTTTATAGGCAAGAAATGTGCAGATTTGGTAAGACGATCAACAATTATCCAAATGGTGTCGTATCCCCAGGCAGTCTTTGGTAACTTCGTGATGAAATCCATGGTAATACCATCCTATTTCCATTCTGGAATTTCTGGTTGTTGAAGTAACCCTGACGGCTTTTGGTGTTCTGCTTTGACTTTGGAACAAGTTAAACACTCCCCAACATATGTTGCAACGTCTGTCTTTAAATTAGGCCACCAATAATGTGTCTTAAGATCTTGGTACATCTTTCCAACTCCAGGATGTATCGAGTATCTTGTCTTATGTGCCTCATTCAATATCAACTTCCTTAATCCACCCAACTTTGGTACCCAAATACGATTTGCAAAATATCGAATTCCGTCTTCCCGTATAACGAGTTGCTTCGCATACTTCTTCATTGTTTCATTTCCTATGTTTTCTTTAGTAAGTGCTTCTCGTTGAACCTCTTTGATTTGTGAGTTGAGATTCATGCGAATTTTTATGTTCATCGCTCGTACTCGAATTGGTTCTCGTTCTTTTCTGCTTAGAGCATCGGCCACCACGTTCGCTTTTCCGGGATGATAGCGAATTTCACAATCATAGTCGTTTATCAGTTCGACCCACCTACGTTGCCTCATGTTCAATTGTTTCTGATCAAAAATGTGTTGAAGGCTTTTATGATCAGTAAACACAGTGCATTTAACCCCATATAAGTAGTGTCTCCATATCTTCAATGCAAACACGACTGCTCCCAGTTCTAGATCATGCATCGTATAATTCCGCTCGTGAATATTCAATTGTCGGGATGCGTATGCAATAACTTTCTTTCGTTGCATAAGAACACAACCAAAACCTTGTCGCGAAGCGTCACAATATATTTCAAAATCATCGTTCCCTTCAGGTAACGATAAAATAGGCGCCGTAGTTAACTTCTTCTTCAGTAATTGAAATGCATTCTCCTGCTCCGAGGTCCATTCGTATTTCTTCCCTTTTTGCGTTAATGCTGTCAACAGCTTAGCTATTCGGGAAAAATCTTGAATAAACCTTCTATAATAACCGGCTAAACCCAAAAATTGGCGTATCTACATTGGTGTTTTAGGAGTCTCCCATTTTTCAATGGCCTCAATATTAGCTGGATCAACCTAAATTCCTTTGCTACTAACAACGTGACCAAGAAATTGCACTTCTTTCAACCAGAAAGCACACTTAGAAAATTTAGCGTATAGCTGTTCTTTTCTCAACAACTCTAATATTAACCTTAAATGCTGCTCATGCTCTTGCTCACTCTTGGAATAGATAAGAATGTCATCAATGAAAACAATAACAAACTTATCTAAATATGGACTACAAACTCGATTCATGAGGTCCATGAATACAGCTGGCGCATTCGTCAATCCAAACGGCATGACCAAAAATTCGTAATGACCGTAACGTGTCCGAAAAGCAGTTTTCGGTATATCTTCTTCTTTGACGCGTAATTGATGATAGCCCGATCTTAGGTCAATTTTCGAGTACACACATGATCCTTGGAGTTGATCAAATAAGTCGTCAATTCTCGGTAGTGGATACCGATTTTTGATAGTTAACTTATTTAATTCACGATAATCTATACACATCCTAAAAGATCCATCTTTCTTTTTAACAAATAGAATCGGAGCTCCCCATGGTGAAGTACTTGGTCGTATGAATCCACGATCCAGTAATTCTTTTAACTGACTCTGAAGTTCTTTTAACTCGGACGGTGCAAGTCTATATGGAGCACGGGCAACTGGTGCAGCTCCTGGTACTAAATCTATTTGAAATTCTACGGATCTAAATGGAGGTAATCCCGGCAACTCTTCCGGAAAAACTTCAGGAAAATCTCTTGCCACAGGCACGTCGTTGATGCACTTCTCTTTTTCTTTCTTTTTGACTTTATTAACATGTGCTAGAATAGCATAACATCCCTTTTCTAAACACTTCTTGGCTTTCAAACAGCTAATGAGTTTTAGCTTTGAGTTACCCTTCTCTCCATAAATCATCACCGGCATTTTATCCTTACAAGGAATGCGAATTGCCTTCTTGGCACACACAACTTCAGCTCCTACTTTGGACATCCAGTCCATGCCGACTATTACATCAAAACTTCCTAATTCTACGGGTATCAAGTCAATTTTAAACGTTTCTCCGGCTAAATTTATTTTACAATCACGACAAATTTTATCGGCTTTAATTAGTTTACCATTAGCTAACTCAATCATGTACTTAGCATCTAGAGGTAATGATGAACAATTCAATTTAGCGTAAAAGCCTCTACTCACGTAACTTCTATCGGCACCAGTATCAAATATAATAGATGCGGATAAGTTATTAATGGTAAACGTACCCGTAACAAGCTCCGGGTCTTCACATGAAATGTCCCGTTCTTATTGATTAAAAACGTTCCATATTAATTGATTTCGTTGCGAGGTTTTGACCTCTATATGAGACGTTTTTCAAAGACTGCATTCATTTTAAAACAAACCATAACCTTTATTTCATCAATAAAGGTTTAAAAAGCTTTACGTAGATTATCAAATAATGATAATCTAAAATATCCTGTTTACACACGACCATTACATAATGGTTTACAATACAAATATGTTACAACAAAATAAGTTTCTTGAATGCAGTTTTTACACAATATCATACAAGCATGGACTCCAAATCTCGTCCTTATTTAAGTATGCGACAGCGGAAGCTCTTAATAATCACCTGAGAATAAACATGCTTAAAACGTCAACAAAAAATGTTGGTGAGTTATAGGTTTAACCTATATATATCAAATCATAATAATAGACCACAAGATTTCATATTTCAATACACATCCCATACATAGAGATAAAAATCATTCATATGGTGAACACCTGGTAACCGACAATAACAAGATGCATATATAAGAATATCCCCATCATTCCGGGACACCCTTCGGATATGATATAATTTCGAAGTACTAAAGCATCCGGTACTTTGGATGGGGTTTGTTAGGCCCAATAGATCTATCTTTAGGATTCGCGTCAATTAGGGTGTCTGTTCCCTAATTCTTAGATTACCAGACTTAATAAAAAGGGGCATATTCGATTTCGATAATTCAACCATAGAATGTAGTTTCACGTACTTGTGTCTATTTTGTAAATCATTTATAAAACCTGCATGTATTCTCATCCCAAAAATATTAGATTTTAAAAGTGGGACTATAACTCACTTTCACAGATTTTTACTTCGTCGAGAAGTAAGACTTGGCCACTGTTGATTCACGAACCTATAACAATATATACATATATATTAAAGTATGTTCAAAATATATTTACAACACTTTTAATATATTTTGATGTTTTAAGTTTATTAAGTCAGCTGTCCTCGTTAGTAACCTACAACTAGTTGTCCACAGTTAGATGTACAGAAATAAATCAATAAATATTATCTTGAATCAATCCACGACCCAGTGTATACGTATCTCAGTATTGATCACAACTCAAACTATATATATTTTGGAATCAACCTCAACCCTGTATAGCTAACTCCAACATTCACATATAGAGTGTCTATGGTTGTTCCGAAATATATATAGATGTGTCGACATGATAGGTCGAAACATTGTATACGTGTCTATGGTATCTCAAGATTACATAATATACAATACAAGTTGATTAAGTTATGGTTGGAATAGATTTGTTACCAATTTTCACGTAGCTAAAATGATAAAAATTATCCAATCTTGTTTTACCCATAACTTCTTCATTTTAAATCCGTTTTGAATGAATCAAATTGCTATGGTTTCATATTGAACTGTATTTTATGAATCTACACAGAAAAAGTATAGGTTTATAGTCGGAAAAATAAGTTACAAGTCGTTTTTGTAAAGGTAGTCATTTCAGTCGAAAGAACGACGTCTAGATGACCATTTTAGAAAACATACTTCCACTTTGAGTTTAACCATAATTTTTGGATATAGTTTCATGTTCATAATAAAAATCATTTTCTCAGAATAACAACTTTTAAATCAAAGTTTATCATAGTTTTTAATTAACTAACCCAAAACAGCCCGCGGTGTTACTACGACGGCGTAAATCCGGTTTTACGGTGTTTTTCGTGTTTCCAGGTTTTAAATCATTAAGTTAGCATATCATATAGATATAGAACATGTGTTTAGTTAATTTTAAAAGTCAAGTTAGAAGGATTAACTTTTGTTTGCGAACAAGTTTAGAATTAACTAAACTATGTTCTAGTGATTACGAGTTTAAACCTTCGAATAAGATAGTTTTATATATATGAATCGAATGATGTTATGAACATCATTACTACCTCAAGTTTAGTAGGTAAACCTACTGGAAGTGACAAGAAATGATCTAGCTTCAAAGGATCTTGGATGGCTTGAAAGTTCTTGAAGTAGGATCATGACACAAAAACAAGTTCAAGTAAGATTTTTGCTCGAATTAAGATAGTTTATAGTTATAGAAATTGAATCAAAGTTTGAATATGAATATTACCTTGAATAAGAAAGATAACCTACTGTATATAACAAAGGTTTCTTGATCTTAGATGATTACTTGGAATGGATTAGAAAGCTTGGAAGTAAATTAGTAAACTTGAAGGGATTTTTGAAGTATTCTTGAAGTGTTCTTCCTATGATGATTATAGCTTGATTCTTGAAGTGATTTTTGATGAAGATGATGATTAACTACTGGTAAAATACGTTCATAATAGTGTGGGTGTGTTGAGAGAGAATTAGAAAGAGATTTGGAAGTGAAATGGAGTGAATGATGAGTGTTAATTGGTGAGTGGTGAGTGGGGTTAAAAGGAGTTCTAGTTAGTTGACTAGCTCATGGTAGAAGTTAAAATTGATTAGTCATACATGACATAATCAAGAGTGGAATCCCATGCTAGTTCCTATTGGTATATACCCATAGTAAGTACGTTTTGAAGCTGTGTATAATACGGGTAAGAATACGACTAGAATTCTTGATGAAAGAAAAGAATGGGAAAGTAACTGTAACCATTTTCGTTAAGTATGAGTGTTTCGATATATGTCTTGAAGTCTTCCAAAAGTATTTTAATACATCTAAATACACTACATGTATATACATTTTAACGGAGTCGTTAAGTCATCGTTAGTCGTTACATGTAAGTGTTGTTTTGAAACCTTTAAGTTAACGATCTCAATTAATGTTGTTAACCCATTGTTTATTATATCTAATGAGATGTTAAATTATTATATTATCATGATATTATGATATATTAATATATCTTAATATGATATATATACATTTAAATGTCGTTACAACGATAATCGTTACATATATGTCTCGTTTAAAAATCATTAAGTTAGTAGTCTTGTTTTTACATATGTAGTTCATTGTTAATATACTTAATGATATGTTTAATTATCATAATATCATGTTAACTATATATATAACCATATATATGTCATCATATAGTTTTTACAAGTTTTAACGTTCGTGAATCACCGGTCAACTTGGGTAGTCAATTGTCTATATGAAACCTATTTCAATTAATCAAGTCTTAACAAGTTTGATTGCTTAACATGTTGGAAACGTTTAATCATGTAAATATCAATCTCAATTAATATATATAAACATGGAAAAGTTCGGGTCACTACAGTACCTACCCGTTAAATAAATTTCGTCCCGAAATTTTAAGCTGTTGAAGGTGTTGACGAATCTTCTGGAAATAGATGCGGGTATTTCTTCTTCATCTGATCTTCACGCTCCCAGGTGAACTCGGTTCCTCTACGAGCATTCCATCGAACCTTAACAATTGGTATCTTGTTTTGCTTAAGTCTTTTAACCTCACGATCCATTATTTCGACGGGTTCTTCGATGAATTGAAGTTTTTCGTTGATTTGGATTTCATCTAACGGAATAGTGAGATCTTCTTTAGCAAAATATTTCTTCAAATTCGAGACGTGGAAAGTGTTATGTACAGCCGCGAGTTGTTGAGGTAACTCTAGTCGGTAAGCTACTGGTCCGACACGATCAATAATCTTGAATGGTCCAATATACCTTGGATTTAATTTCCCTCGTTTACCAAATCGAACAACGCCTTTCCAAGGTGCAACTTTAAGCATGACCATCTCTCCAATTTCAAATTCTATATCTTTTCTTTTAATGTCAGCGTAGCTCTTTTGTCGACTTTGGGCAGTTTTCAACCGTTGTTGAATTTGGATGATCTTCTTGGTAGTTTCTTGTATAATCTCCGGACCCGTAATCTGTCTATCCCCCACTTCACTCCAACAAATCGGAGACCTGCACTTTCTACCATAAAGTGCTTCAAACGGCGCCATCTCAATGCTTGAATGGTAGCTGTTGTTGTAGGAAAATTCTGCTAACGGTAGATGTCGATCCCAACTGTTTCCGAAATCAATAACACATGCTCGTAGCATGTCTTCAAGCGTTTGTATCGTCCTTTCGCTCTGCCCATCGGTTTGTGGATGATAGGCAGTACTCATGTCTAGACGAGTTCCTAATGCTTGCTGTAATGTCTGCCAGAATCTTGAAATAAATCTGCCATCCCTATCAGAGATAATAGAGATTGGTATTCCATGTCTGGAGACGACTTCCTTCAAATACAGTCGTGCTAACTTCTCCATCTTGTCATCTTCTCTTATTGGCAGGAAGTGTGCTGATTTGGTGAGACGATCAACTATTACCCAAATAGTATCAAAACCACTTGCAGTCCTTGGCAATTTAGTGATGAAATCCATGGTAATGTTTTCCCATTTCCATTCCGGGATTTCGGGTTGTTGAAGTAGACCTGATGGTTTCTGATGCTCAGCTTTGACCTTAGAACACGTCAAACATTCTCCTACATATTTAGCAACATCGGCTTTCATACCCGGCCACCAAAAATGTTTCTTGAGATCCTTGTACATCTTCCCCGTTCCAGGATGTATTGAGTATCTGGTTTTATGAGCTTCTCTAAGTACCATTTCTCTCATATCTCCAAATTTTGGTACCCAAATCCTTTCAGCCCTATACCGGGTTCCGTCTTCCCGAATATTAAGATGCTTCTCCGATCCTTTGGGTATTTCATCCTTTAAATTTCCTTCTTTTAAAACTCCTTGTTGCGCCTCCTTTATTTGAGTAGTAAGGTTATTATGAATCATTATATTCATAGATTTTACTCGAATGGGTTCTCTGTCCTTCCTGCTCAAGGCATCGGCTACCACATTTGCCTTTCCCGGGTGGTAACGAATCTCAAAGTCGTAATCATTCAATAATTCAATCCACCTACGCTGCCTCATATTCAGTTGTTTCTGATTAAATATGTGTTGAAGACTTTTGTGGTCGGTATATATAATACTTTTGACCCCATATAAGTAGTGCCTCCAAGTCTTTAATGCAAAAACAACCGCACCTAATTCCAAATCATGCGTCGTATAATTTTGTTCGTGAATCTTCAATTGTCTAGACGCATAAGCAATCACCTTCGTTCGTTGCATTAATACACAACCGAGACCTTGCTTTGATGCGTCACAATAAATCACAAAATCATCATTCCCTTCAGGCAATGACAATATAGGTGCTGTAGTTAGCTTTTTCTTCAATAACTGAAACGCTTTCTCTTGTTCATCATTCCATTCAAATTTCTTCCCTTTATGCGTTAATGCAGTCAAGGGTTTTGCTATTCTGGAAAAGTCTTGGATGAACCTTCTGTAGTAACCAGCTAGTCCTAAAAACTGGCGTACGTGTTTCGGAGTTTTCGGTGTTTCCCACTTTTCAACAGTTTCTATCTTTGCTGGATCCACCTTAATACCTTCTTTATTCACTATGTGACCGAGGAATTGAACTTCTTCCAACCAAAATGCACACTTTGAAAACTTAGCGTACAATTCTTCCTTCCTCAATACTTCTAACACCTTTCTCAAATGTTCACCGTGTTCTTGGTCATTCTTTGAGTAAATAAGTATGTCATCAATGAAAACGATGACAAACTTGTCAAGGTATGGTCCACACACTCGGTTCATAAGGTCCATGAACACAGCTGGTGCATTAGTTAAACCAAACGGCATGACCATAAACTCGTAATGACCGTAACGTGTTCTGAAAGCAGTCTTTGGAATATCATCTTCTTTCACCCGCATTTGATGATACCCGGAACGTAAGTCAATCTTTGAATAAACAGACGAGCCTTGTAGTTGATCAAATAAGTCGTCGATTCTCGGTAGTGGGTAGCGGTTCTTGATGGTAAGTTTGTTCAGTTCTCGGTAGTCGATACACAACCTGAATGTACCATCTTTCTTCTTGACAAACAAAACAGGAGCTCCCCACGGTGATGTGCTTGGTCGAATGAAACCACGCTCTAAAAGTTCTTGTAATTGGCTTTGCAGTTCTTTCATCTCGCTGGGTGCAAGTCTGTAAGGAGCACGAGCTATTGGTGCAGCTCCTGGTACAAGATCTATTTGAAATTCAACGGATCGATGTGGGGGTAATCCCGGTAATTCTTTCGGAAATACATCGGGAAATTCTTTTGCAATGGGAACATCATTGATGCTCTTTTCTTCAGTTTGTACTTTCTCGACGTGTGCTAGAACAGCATAGCAACCTTTTCTTATTAGTTTTTGTGCCTTCAAATTACTAATAAGATGTAGCTTCGTGTTGCCCTTTTCTCCGTACACCATTAAGGGTTTTCCTTTTTCTCGTATAATGCGAATTGCATTTTTGTAACAGACGATCTCTGCTTTCACTTCTTTCAACCAGTCCATACCGATTATCACATCAAAACTCCCTAACTCTACTGGTATCAAATCAATCTTAAATGTTTCGCTAACCAGTTTAATTTCTCGATTCCGACATATATTATCTGCTGAAATTAATTTACCATTTGCTAATTCGAGTAAAAATTTACTATCCAAAGGCGTCAATGGACAACTTAATTTAGCACAAAAATCTCTACTCATATAGCTTTTATCCGCACCCGAATCAAATAAAACGTAAGCAGATTTATTGTCAATAAGAAACGTACCCGTAACAAGCTCCGGGTCTTCCTGTGCCTCTGCCGCATTAATATTGAAAACTCTTCCACGACCTTGTCCATTCGTGTTCTCCTGGTTCGGGCAATTTCTAATAATGTGGCCCGGTTTTCCACATTTATAACAAACTACATTGGCATAACTTGCTCCGACACTACTTGCTCCGCCATTACTCGTTCCGACACCATTTGTTCCTTTCGTTCTATTAACCCCTGGTCCGTAGACCTCACACTTCGCCGCGCTATGACCATTTCTTTTACACTTGTTGCAAAATTTGGTGCAGAACCCCGAGTGATTCTTTTCACACCTTTGGCATAGCTGCTTCTGATTGTTGTTGTTGTTGCGGTTATTATTGTTGTTAGGATGATTGTTGTAGTTGCTGTTGTTGTTGTTGTTGTTGTTGTTGTTGGGCCGTTTGTTGTAGTTGCGATTGTTGGGATAATTGTTGCGATTATTGTTGTAATTGATGTTGTTGCTGTATTGGCGATTCTTATCACCGTTTTCCTCCCACTTTCTTTTGACTTGCTTCACATTGGCCTCTTCAGCAGTCTGTTCTTTAATTCTTTCTTCAATCTGGTTCACTAGTTTGTGAGCCATTCTACATGCCTGTTGTATGGAGGCGGGCTCGTGTGAACTTATATCTTCTTGGATTCTTTCCGGTAATCCTTTCACAAACGCGTCGATCTTCTCTTCCTCATCTTCGAACGCTCCCGGACACAATAGGCACAATTCTGTGAATCGTCTTTCGTACGTGGTAATATCAAATCCTTGGGTTCGTAACCCTCTAAGTTCTGTCTTGAGCTTATTGACCTCGGTTCTGGGACGGTACTTCTCGTTCATCAAGTGCTTGAATGCTGACCACGGTAGTGCGTACGCATCATCTTGTCCCACTTGCTCTAGATAGGTATTCCACCATGTTAACGCAGAACCTGTGAAGGTATGCGTAGCGTACTTCACTTTGTCCTCTTCAGTACACTTACTTATGGCAAACACCGATTCAACCTTCTCAGTCCACCGTTTCAATCCGATCGGTCCTTCGGTTCCATCAAATTCCAAAGGTTTGCAGGCAGTGAATTCTTTGTAGGTGCATCCTACACGATTTCCTGTACTGCCAGATCCAAGGTTATTGTTGGTATATAGCGCAGCCTGTACTGCGGCTATGTTTGAAGCTAGAAAAGTACGGAATTCCTCTTCATTCATATTCACGGTGTGTCGAGTAGTCGGTGCCATTTCCTTCAAAATAGTCAAATGGAACAAGTTAATCATACAGAATATTAAGAGTAGTTAATAGTATTTCGTAGCATAATATGAACTCATTTATAAAAGCTTTTTCTTCATATTAGCGTTTTATAAGTTTAAATTCGGGTAGTACCTACCCGTTAAGTTCATACTTAGTAGCTAATATACAATTCAACTACTACAATTCTATATGAAAAACTGATTATAATAATATTTCGCGTTCAAACTTTTATACAATATTTTACAAACTTACAATACCGCTTATTTTACATAAAGCATGAAATATAGCACACAATAACTTTGATACAAGATAGTTGTGAAGATAATTCTAGCTAGTACACAAGTCGTTCAGCAAAGGCAATAAAGACACGTAATTCATACGTCCAGAAACAAGTCATGCATTCTGGTTTTACTAGGACTACTTCCCATCCTTGGTCTTGTGGAACATAACCGTTATGGCCGTTGATAAGACAGCGTGTTGTAACGTCGTCAAAGGGACGAGGGTTACGTAATGACCAACAGTCTCGTAATAACCTAAAAACCTCATTTCTTACCCCAATTACCGACTCCGTCACTTGAGGGAACGTTTTGTTTAATAGTTGTAGCCCGATGTTCTTGTTCTCACTTTGGTGAGAAGCGAACATTACTAACCCGTAAGCATAACATGCTTCTTTATGTTGCATGTTAGCCGCTTTTTCTAAATCACGAAGTCCTATATTTGGATATACTGAGTCAAAATAATTTCTTAACCCGTTGCGTAAAATAGCATTTGGGTTCCCCGCAATATATGCGTCAAAGTAAACACATCGTAACTTATGGATTTCCCAATGTGATATCCCCCATCTTCCGAACGAAAGCCTTTTATAAACCAAATCATTCTTGGAACGTTCTTCGAATGTCTTACAAACTGATCTCGCCTTAAATAGTTGTGCCGAGGAATTCTGACCGACTCTAGACAAGATTTCATCAATCATGTCTCCGGGTAGGTCTCTTAAAATATTGGGTTGTCTATCCATTTTGTGTTTTTATACTGTAAAATAGACAAGAGTTAGATTCATAAAAAAAAAATACTTATTAATACAAGCAATTTTTTTTACATATATCATAAAGCATAAGCACACTATATTACATATATTACACCACACGAATACAACTATCTTATTCCGACTCGCTTGTTTCTTCTTCTTCGGTTTTGGTTCGTTTTGCCAAGTTTCTAGGGATATATGATGTTCCCCTAATACGAGCCGTAATTTTCCACATTGGTTTAGAAAAACCTGGTGGTTTAGAGGTTCCCGGGTCATTGTTACAACTTAAGGACTTCGGGGGTTGACGATACATATAAAGTTCATCGGGGTTGGAATTAGATTTCTCTATTTTTATGCCCTTTCCCTTATTATTTTCTTTTGCCTTTTTAAATTCAGTTGGGGTAATTTCTATAACATCATCGGAATTCTCGTCGGAATCCGATTCATCGGAGAATTGGTAATCCTCCCAATATTTTGCTTCCTTGGCGGAAACACCATTGACCATAATTAACCTTGGTCGGTTGGTTGAGGATTCTCTTTTACTTAACCGTTTTATTATTTCCCCCACCGGTTCCGATTCTTCTTCCGGTTCCGATTCTTCTTCCGGTTCTGATTCTTCTTCCGGTTCCGACTCTTCTTCCGGTTCCTCTTCGGGAACTTGTGAATCAGTCCACGAATCATTCCAATTTACATTTGACTCTTCATTATTATTAGGTGAGTCAATGGGACTTGTTCTAGAGGTAGACATCTATCACATAATATCAAACACGTTAAGAGATTAATATATCACATAATATTCATATGTTAAAAATATATAGTTTCCAACAAAAATGTTAAGCAATCATTTTTAAAGAAAACACGGTCGAAGTCCAGAATCACTAATGCATCCTAACAAACTCGATAAGACACACTATTGCAAATTTTCTGGTTCTCTAAGACCAACGCTCTGATACCAACTGAAATGTCCCGTTCTTATTGATTAAAAACGTTCCATATTAATTGATTTCGTTGCGAGGTTTTGACCTCTATATGAGACGTTTTTCAAAGACTGCATTCATTTTAAAACAAACCATAACCTTTATTTCATCAATAAAGGTTTAAAAAGCTTTACGTAGATTATCAAATAATGATAATCTAAAATATCCTGTTTACACACGACCATTACATAATGGTTTACAATACAAATATGTTACAACAAAATAAGTTTCTTGAATGCAGTTTTTACACAATATCATACAAGCATGGACTCCAAATCTCGTCCTTATTTAAGTATGCGACAGCGGAAGCTCTTAATAATCACCTGAGAATAAACATGCTTAAAACGTCAACAAAAAATGTTGGTGAGTTATAGGTTTAACCTATATATATCAAATCATAATAATAGACCACAAGATTTCATATTTCAATACACATCCCATACATAGAGATAAAAATCATTCATATGGTGAACACCTGGTAACCGACAATAACAAGATGCATATATAAGAATATCCCCATCATTCCGGGACACCCTTCGGATATGATATAATTTCGAAGTACTAAAGCATCCGGTACTTTGGATGGGGTTTGTTAGGCCCAATAGATCTATCTTTAGGATTCGCGTCAATTAGGGTGTCTGTTCCCTAATTCTTAGATTACCAGACTTAATAAAAAGGGGCATATTCGATTTCGATAATTCAACCATAGAATGTAGTTTCACGTACTTGTGTCTATTTTGTAAATCATTTATAAAACCTGCATGTATTCTCATCCCAAAAATATTAGATTTTAAAAGTGGGACTATAACTCACTTTCACAGATTTTTACTTCGTCGAGAAGTAAGACTTGGCCACTGTTGATTCACGAACCTATAACAATATATACATATATATTAAAGTATGTTCAAAATATATTTACAACACTTTTAATATATTTTGATGTTTTAAGTTTATTAAGTCAGCTGTCCTCGTTAGTAACCTACAACTAGTTGTCCACAGTTAGATGTACAGAAATAAATCAATAAATATTATCTTGAATCAATCCACGACCCAGTGTATACGTATCTCAGTATTGATCACAACTCAAACTATATATATTTTGGAATCAACCTCAACCCTGTATAGCTAACTCCAACATTCACATATAGAGTGTCTATGGTTGTTCCGAAATATATATAGATGTGTCGACATGATAGGTCGAAACATTGTATACGTGTCTATGGTATCTCAAGATTACATAATATACAATACAAGTTGATTAAGTTATGGTTGGAATAGATTTGTTACCAATTTTCACGTAGCTAAAATGATAAAAAATATCCAATCTTGTTTTACCCATAACTTCTTCATTTTAAATCCGTTTTGAATGAATCAAATTGCTATGGTTTCATATTGAACTGTATTTTATGAATCTACACAGAAAAAGTATAGGTTTATAGTCGGAAAAATAAGTTACAAGTCGTTTTTGTAAAGGTAGTCATTTCAGTCGAAAGAACGACGTCTAGATGACCATTTTAGAAAACATACTTCCACTTTGAGTTTAACCATAATTTTTGGATATAGTTTCATGTTCATAATAAAAATCATTTTCTCAGAATAACAACTTTTAAATCAAAGTTTATCATAGTTTTTAATTAACTAACCCAAAACAGCCCGCGGTGTTACTACGACGGCGTAAATCCGGTTTTACGGTGTTTTTCGTGTTTCCAGGTTTTAAATCATTAAGTTAGCATATCATATAGATATAGAACATGTGTTTAGTTAATTTTAAAAGTCAAGTTAGAAGGATTAACTTTTGTTTGCGAACAAGTTTAGAATTAACTAAACTATGTTCTAGTGATTACGAGTTTAAACCTTCGAATAAGATAGTTTTATATATATGAATCGAATGATGTTATGAACATCATTACTACCTCAAGTTTAGTAGGTAAACCTACTGGAAGTGACAAGAAATGATCTAGCTTCAAAGGATCTTGGATGGCTTGAAAGTTCTTGAAGTAGGATCATGACACAAAAACAAGTTCAAGTAAGATTTTTGCTCGAATTAAGATAGTTTATAGTTATAGAAATTGAATCAAAGTTTGAATATGAATATTACCTTGAATAAGAAAGATAACCTACTGTATATAACAAAGGTTTCTTGATCTTAGATGATTACTTGGAATGGATTAGAAAGCTTGGAAGTAAATTAGTAAACTTGAAGGGATTTTTGAAGTATTCTTGAAGTGTTCTTCCTATGATGATTATAGCTTGATTCTTGAAGTGATTTTTGATGAAGATGATGATTAACTACTGGAAAAATACGTTCATAATAGTGTGGGTGTGTTGAGAGAGAATTAGAAAGAGATTTGGAAGTGAAATGGAGTGAATGATGAGTGTTAATTGGTGAGTGGTGAGTGGGGTTAAAAGGAGTTCTAGTTAGTTGACTAGCTCATGGTAGAAGTTAAAATTGATTAGTCATACATGACATAATCAAGAGTGGAATCCCATGCTAGTTCCTATTGGTATATACCCATAGTAAGTACGTTTTGAAGCTGTGTATAATACGGGTAAGAATACGACTAGAATTCTTGATGAAAGAAAAGAATGGGAAAGTAACTGTAACCATTTTCGTTAAGTATGAGTGTTTCGATATATGTCTTGAAGTCTTCCAAAAGTATTTTAATACATCTAAATACACTAGATGTATATACATTTTAACGGAGTCGTTAAGTCATCGTTAGTCGTTACATGTAAGTGTTGTTTTGAAACCTTTAAGTTAACGATCTCAATTAATGTTGTTAACCCATTGTTTATTATATCTAATGAGATGTTAAATTATTATATTATCATGATATTATGATATATTAATATATCTTAATATGATATATATACATTTAAATGTCGTTACAACGATAATCGTTACATATATGTCTCGTTTAAAAATCATTAAGTTAGTAGTCTTGTTTTTACATATGTAGTTCATTGTTAATATACTTAATGATATGTTTAATTATCATAATATCATGTTAACTATATATATAACCATATATATGTCATCATATAGTTTTTACAAGTTTTAACGTTCGTGAATCACCGGTCAACTTGGGTAGTCAATTGTCTATATGAAACCTATTTCAATTAATCAAGTCTTAACAAGTTTGATTGCTTAACATGTTGGAAACGTTTAATCATGTAAATATCAATCTCAATTAATATATATAAACATGGAAAAGTTCGGGTCACTACATCACACGCCTCTCTAGCATTAATAACAAATGCTCTTCCACGTGCAGATCTATTATTCTTCTCTGGATTCGGACACTGGCTCTTATAGTGACCTTGTTTTCCACACCCATAACAAGTAATGGTAGCCAAAGCAGTTCTATTTGCATTGGTGGCAGGAGTCTTGGTACCATTTGTATTTGTAACGAGAGCCCTACAATCTTCAGCAAGATGACCCTTTCGATTACATTTGTTGCATACCACATTACAGTAGCCAGAGTGATGTTTGTGGCATCGGTTACATAAAGGATTTTGTCCTTTGTAACCAAAGCTTAAACCACTACCCGCACCTTGCGTGATTTCTTGTTTCTTAAAAGATTGTTGTTGGTTACCTCGATCATAATTTCCATTCCACTTTCTTTTGTTACCTGATACCTTCACATCAGTATTGGATACTTTCTTATCCATGATGACCTGATCCATTAGCTCGTTTTCCATGGTTATAGCTTCATGAATTGTCTTAGGTTTCGATGCTGTAACATTTGCCTTGACCTTTTTGGGCAAACCATCTTTGTACATTTCAATCTTCCGTTCTTCGGTTGGAACCAATTCAGGACATAGCAAAACTAATTCCATGAATCGCTGATTGTAGTTGGTGATTTCAGTACCAACAACCTTCAGGCTTCGTAATTCATCTTCCAACTTCCTAACCTTGTTCCTTGGACAATACTCGTTGATTAACATTATTTTGAATTCTTCCCATGGAGTATCATAAGCTACATCTCCTCCTACAGCCTTCACATAATTTTTCCACCACGTGAGTGCACTATCTTGTAAAGTGCACGATGCATACTTGGTCATGTCCTTTTCAACACAACCACTGATTTTAAACACAGTCTCCATCTTTTCTATCCACCGGGTTAAACCGATCGGTCCTTCTGTTCCACTGAATGATGAGGGCTTGCAAGCTTGAAAAGTTTTGTAGGTGCATCCTACACGAGGATTTGGGTTAACTGCAGTAGCTCTTGCAGCCTCGACCCATAACATTCTGTCGTTCACTCGCTAGTTGATGAATTCCTCGACTTCTTGTTCCGTCATTCGATTCAATCGCGCCATATTCTTCTATAAGAATGAAAAGAAAATAATTATTCACATGGAATATTATAGATGTAGTGTATATTTACAGTACATTATAGCTTATTAATAATATGAACCAGGTATTATTATAAAAGCCTTTTCTTCTTATTAGCGTTTTATAATTATATCTAGGGTAGTACCTACCCGTTAATGTCCATACTTAATAGCTTAGTACAGAACCAATTACTACCATCTAAATAATACTTAACCATGGAAAATTATTGCATTTCATACTTCACTATTTTACATATGCTTATCTTACATTGAACATTAAGTAAACCACACTAATAATATTATACAAAACATTATATGATCCCATGGTTTAATACGGCAGCGCATCGTTTGGTCTATTTTCTAGGACGTTTAGGTTCAAGGAATCTCTTAACGCTTATCCTGGCTGTCTGCCTATATTTTGGCGGTGTCTCCCCTATATTTTAGTTGTGGGGCTGAAGAACTGGATGCCGGGATAGAACGAATAGGAATAGCGGGAATAGGGGTGGTAGTGTCTAGTGGAGTTGGTGCCACATCATCCTCACTAAACTCGGGATTTGAATTTTCTAATTCATTAGCCTTTCGTTTCTTTCCTAGTTCGAACTTGTCTTTTGTAATTTCCTGTATTTCTTCCTCGGGTTCACTTTCCTCCTCGGGTTCACTTTCCTCCTCGGGTTCACTTTCCGGGTTCTCTATAGTTGGTTCATCCGGAATTTGTGAGTCTTCCCCAAAGATATTATTTTCGTCATCGGATAGGTTAATGACTGGAACACCATCTGAAGATTCTGGTTCGGAGTCGCTGAATGTGATAACAAGTTTTGAGCCCGACATCTATCACACAACAACTAACCCATTAGTACTACATAATATTTACATATAAATTTTAACCAACAATGATAAGCAATAGTTTTTAAATCAGACCCGGTCAAAGTCCAGACTTACTAATGTATCCTAACGACTTATCAGTTAGACACACTAATGCAAACCTGGTTCGCTAAGACCACCGCTCTGATACCACATGTCATAACCCGTCCTTAACCATAAGAACGAGTTAGATAACGTATGATTTCATTGCGAGGTATTGACCTCTATATGCGACATTTTTAAAAGAACAACTGCATTTATTTTACATTAGAAACCATAACTCTTATGTTAATACAAGCTTTAGACAGTATAAAGATGATTATCGTTTAGCGATAATCTTAGACTTACAAACTTTACATGTGATGATAACAATATGATTTCTAGCATATTTTACATTACAATTCCTCGGATATGCAGTTTTATTTTTGACACAAATATGCATACTCAAGATCTTGCTTAAATTCAACATGTTGCAGCGGAAGCTTTTAGTTATCACCTGAGAATAAACATGCTTAAAACGTCAACATAAAGTTGGTGAGATATAGGTTTAATGCCGGCAGCAATATATATATATAGACCACAAGATTTCATATATACACATTTTAATAAAAATATTCTAAGTGGTTGAGCACTTGGTAACCATACTTAACATTTAATCACGTCGCATATTCCCTTTATTATGAAATCTTACTACACCGTACCAAGTGTAGTCACGAAACGAAGTACTGTGCAACCGTTGAATACTGGTCGTCCAGTCCGGTTGGGGTTGTCAGGCCCGATAGATCTATCAACAGGATTCGCGTTTACAATACCGCTGTAAATAGTAGTTACCAAGCTACAGGGAAGTATGCCAGTGGTACAACTCAACGTAGAATATATTTTTCAGTTACTTGTGTCCATATCGTAAAACATAAAATACATGTATTCTCATCCCGAAATATTTAGAGTTTAAAAGTGGGACTATATACTCACTTTTGCCTTGAAGATATATATATTTTTACTTGGTCTCCGGTTGATATCACGAACCTATCCATATATAATATATCAATATATTTTCATTTTAAACAATCGTCACGTATATATACTTATAATACTTTTAATGTCTTCTTAGTCCGTAGTTAGCAATTCAATTTTAATGGTTCATATTTAGGTGTTCAATAAATAAATAAAACCCCCATCGAAATAAAAAAACCCCCATCATATTTGTATTGGTCGGGATTAATCTTGACACATGGTACCGTGTTGTCAAATGACGTGTTGCGTACATAAAGTACCGGTGTTGTCAAATGACGTGTTGCGTACGTACATGAGGTCTTATGATTAATCTTCTCGTGTTGTTTACGGGTGATCCTGAAATATATAAAATTAAATTATGAGTACATATATATAAAATATCATGTTATTTTAGAAAGATGTGATTTATTTAATTTTTCTCCAATTATTTTCATGGCTAAACTAGTTTTGGATATCCGATCTTGTTTTAGTCATAGTTTCTTCGTTACAACTCCGTTTTCGTTGATTCAACTTGAAACTTCCTTGGATCGAGTCCTTCTTTAAGAATATGAACTGTAAATACCTTAGTTTGTATTTGAAATCACAGGTCATAGGTCAAACTTTAGTGAAACTCATGAAGTTGATCATTTTCCATCATGTAAACAACCTTAAATGATTATTTTTCTAAAAATACTTATACTTTGAGTTAAATCATGAAATTTTTATGTGTTATCATATTCATAGTAAATATCATTTTTCCAGAAAATAAACCTCCAATTCAAGGTTCAAAATAGTTTTTAATTATCCAACCCAAAACAGCCCCCGGTTGCACTCCGACGTAGTAAATTCATTTTTTAAGGTGTTCTTTGAAAAACCAAGTTATACCTTGTTAAATTAGCATATATTTATGATATATTACAAGTTTTGAAGTATTTTAAAAGTTAAGTTAGAAGGATCTATTTAGTTTGCAATCAAATTTGAAATCATTCAAACTATGTTCTTGTTGTTAAAATTCTATACCATAAAATAAGATAGCTATATATATACGAATCGAATAAGGTTATGAACAAAGTTACTACCTCAAGTTACTTGGACAAGGTTGCTGTAAAAGAGGAGTAAAAACCTAGAACCAAAAGAGTGGTGGAGTTGGATGAAAGATTGGAAGTAAACTTGTGTTCTTGGAAGGATTCTTGAAGTGTTTTTGTAAGGGTTTTCTTATGGTGATTAAGTGATGTTTTTGAAGCTAGATCTTCATGGTTGTGAGCTAAGATGGTTAAGGTGTTTAAGGCTCATAAGTGTGTGTGTATTTAGCTAGAAAATTGAAGTAAAAATGAATCAAAATGATGATCCCCCCATGGTCCTTAAAAACGTGAATCAAAGGGAAACAAGGACAAGATTTTAGGTTGTTCTTTTGTGCAATTTGTCATACTTGCTTCCAAATTCAATTACCTTATACCTAGGGCATGAACAAGGGCCGGTTGGTGGTGATTTGATGTGTATATACCAATAGTAAATACGTATAGAAGCTAGGTATGATACGGGTACATGTACTCTAGATATACGTATAGAAATCTTATGAAAACGGAACGAGAATTCAAATATAGCTATCTTTTGTGAATACACTTATATTGTTTTATGTATTTAAGTCCTTAAAAAGTGATTAAATACATTACATATACGATATATGTATAAACATTATAGGTCACAAGTATTTATGTCAAATAACGTTACGTATGGTTATCGTTTTGAAAACTTAAGTTAGTAGTTTCAAAATATACTTATAACTTATTGTTATTAATACAAAATGAGATATTACAACATTCTTAGATCATGTTAAATATGTATATATACATATATATACACAAATGTATAATTATCATATGTTATATAGTTCGTGATATCATCGGTCAACTAGACGGTCAAACGTTGTGTAAAACTCTTTTCAAAACATAATTCTCAACAATTTGGATTGCTTATCATGTTGGTAAGTTTAATTTATGTAAATATTAATCTTATAAGTATAGAATGATCGGAAAAATGCGGGTCATTACATACGCCGACATTAAAAGAAAAGATATAGAATTTGAAATTGGAGAGATGGTCATGCTTAAGGTTGCACCTTGTAAAGGCGTTGTTCAATTTGGTAAACGAGGGAAATTAAATCCAAGGTATATTGGACCATTCAGGATTATTGATCGTGTCGGACCAGTAGCTTACCGACTTGAGTTACCTCAACAACTCGCGGCTGTACATAACACTTTCCACGTCTCGAATTTGAAGAAATGTTTTGCTAAAGAAGATCTCACTATTTCGTTAGACGAAATCCAAATCAACGAAAAACTTCAATTCATCGTAGAACCCGTCAAAATAATGGATCGTGAGGTTAAAAGACTTAAACAAAACAAGATACCAATTGTTAAGGTTTCAATGGAATGCTCGTAGAGGACCCGAGTTCACCTGGGAACGAGAAGATCAGCTGAAGAAGAAATACCCGCACTTATTTCCAGAAAATACGTCAACACCTCCAACTGCTTAAAATTTCAGGACGAAATTTATTTAACGGGTAGGTACTGTAGTGACCTGAACTTTTCCATGTTTATATATATTAAATGAAATTGATATTTACATGATTAAGTGTTTCCAACATGTTAAGCAATCAAACTTGTTAAGACTTGATTAATTGAAATAGGTTTCATATAGACAATTCACCACCCAAGTTGACCGGTGATTCACGAACGTTAAAACTTGTAAAAACTATATGATGACATACATATATATATATATATATATATATATATATATATATATATATATATATATATATATATATATATATATATATATATATATATATATATATATATGTATATATATATATGTATATATATATATATATATATATGTATATATATATATATGTATATATATATATATGTATATATATATATATGTATATATATATATATATGTATATATATATATATAGTTAACATGATATTATGATAAGTAAACATATCATTAAGTATATTAACAATGAACTACATATGTAAAAACAAGACTACTAACTTAATGATTTCGAAACGAGACATATATGTAACGATTATCGTTGTAACGACATTTAATGTATATATATCATATTAAGATACATTAATACATCATGATAACATGATAATGTAATAATTTAACATCTCATTTGATATAATAAACAATGGGTTAACAACATTTAACAAGATCGTTAACCTAAAGGTTTCAAAACAACACTTACATGTAACGACTAACGATGACTTAACGACTCAGTTAAAATGTATATACATGTAGTATTTTAATATGTATTCATACACTTTTGAAAGACTTCAAGACACTTATCAAAATACTTCTACTTAACAAAAATGCTTACAATTACATCCTCGTTCAGTTTCATCAACAATTCTACTCGTATGCACCCGTATTCGTACTCGTACAATACACAGCTTTTAGATGTATGTACTATTGGTATATACACTCCAATGATCAGCTCTTAGCAGCCCATGTGAGTCACCTAACGCATGTGGGAACCATCATTTGGCAACTAGAATGAAATATCTCATAAAATTACAAAAATATTAGTAATCATTCATGACTTATTTACATGTAAACAAAATTACACATCCTTTATATCTAATCCATATACCAACGACCAAAAACACCTAAAAACACTTTCATTCTTCAATTTCCTTCATCTAATTGATCTCTCTCAAGTTCTATCTTCAAGTTCTAAGTGTTCTTCATAAATTCTATAAGTTCTAGTTTCATAAAATCAAGAATACTTCCAAGTTTGCTAGCTTACTTCCAATCTTGTAAAGTGATCATCCAACCTCAAGAAATATTTCTTATTTATAGTAAGATATCTTCCTAATACAAGGTAATAATCATATTCAAACTTTGATTCAATTTCTATAACTATAACAATCTTATTTCGAGTGAAAATCTTACTTGAACTTGTTTTCGTGTCATGATTCTGCTTCAAGAACTTTCAAGCCATCCAAGGATCCTTTGAAGCTAGATCTATTTTTTTCATTTCCAGTAGATTTATCCACAAAACCTGAGGTAGTAATGATGTTCATAACATCATTCGATTCATATATATAAAGCTACCTTATTCGAAGGTTTAAACTTGTAATCACTAGAACATAGTTTAGTTAATTCTAAACTTGTTCGCAAACAAAAGTTAATCCTTTTAACTTGAATTTTAAAATCAACTAAACACATGTTCTATATCTATATGATATGCTAACTTAATGATTTAAAATCTGGAAACACGAAAAACACCGTAAAACCGGATTTACGCCGTCGTAGTAACACCGCGGGCTGTTTTGGGTTAGTTAATTAAAAACTATGATAAACTTTGATTTAAAAGTTGTTCTTCTGAGAAAATGATTTTTCTTATGAACATGAAACTATATCCAAAAATCATGGTTAAACTCAAAGTGGAAGTATGTTTTTCAAAATGGTCATCAAGACGTCGTTCTTTCGACTGAAATGACTACCTCTTACAAAAATAACTTGTAACTTATATTTACGACTATAAACCTATACTTTTTCTGTTTAGATTCATAAAATAGAGTTCAATATGAAACCATAGCAATTTGATTCACTCAAAACGGATTTAAAACGAAGAAGTTATCGGTAAAACAAGATTGGATAATTTTTCTTGTTGTAGCTACGTGAAAATTGGTAACAAATCTATATTAATCATATCCTAGCTAACTTATATTGTATTATACATGTATTCTAATATAATATGTAATCTTGGGATACCATAGACACGTATGCAAATGTTTTGACATATCATATCGACCCATGTATATATATTATTTGGAACAACCATAGACACTTTATATGCAGTAATGTTAGAGTTAGCTATACAGGGTTGAGGTTGATTTCAAAAATATATATATACTTTAAGTTGTGATCTAGCCTGAGACGTGTATACACTGGGTCGTGGATTGATTCAAGATAATATATATCAATTTTTTTCTATACATCTAACTTTGGACAACTAGTTGTAGGTTACTAACGAGGACAACTGATTTAATAAACTTAAAACATCAAAATGTATTAAAAGTGTTGTAAATATATTTTGAACATACTTTGATATATATGTACATATTTGTTATAGGTTCGTGAATCAACCAGTGGCCAAGTCTTACTTCTCGACGAAGTAAAAATCTGTGAAAGTGAGTTATAGTCCCACTTTTAAAATCTAATATTTTGGGCTGAGAATACATGCGCAATTTTTATAAATGTTTTACGAAATAGACACAAGTAATTGAAACTACGTTATATGGGTGAACGAAACAATCCAACCCGTATTCCATATGATAAATTTTATTTTTGTAAAGATACACATTTACGCGCCAATAAAATATGTAAACCAATCCACAAGTTCCATTTAAACGTTCAACAATTTAAATGTTTACAAAAGGCACGAAGGCCATTAATTAAGTTCAATACAAGTTTGACCCACTACAACGATAGTTTATAATCCAAACGACCCTTTGAGCATGGTTTGGGACTAAACTACCCAAAACGTTAGGCCAACTTTCAAACTTCAATAAAACATCATCAAAGGCCACCTAGTGCCCGATAACCCCTTTGTCCTTATCCGCACCTGCAACTAAAAAGATAAACAACGAGAGGGGTAAGCTAATGCTTAGTGAATGCAATAATTATACATGTTCATATATAACCTACTTACTTGCAATCACTTACACAATGCCACATACAAGCTAGCTATTCGACAAACATGCAAACATCATACATAAACTACAATCCACAATCCACAAGGAGCTAGCAACCGACAATAGCATATAGTTCATAATTTAATATGCTAATTACACAATCACACAACCATGGTTAACCAATAGCAAAAAGGAATGGTACTCAAAATTCCCATCGGTGTTCATAACAACCGTTAGTGCACAACACATATATCACCAACCCTTGGACAACACATATCCGTTCATAAGATCATTAGTGTACAACACATATAACACCAATTTGGATAACACATATCCATTTAATAAACCGTTAGCACACAACACATATATTGCTAAATTAGACAACACATATCCGTTCATAAATCATTAGTGTACAACACATATATCACTAACTAGGACAACACATATCCTTACGTACAAATAAGCACATCATATACGTACAAGTATACTTATTCCACTCACCTTGTCACAAGGATGGTGATTTAGCACTTCCGAGCTTCAATGCAATGTACCTAAATCATTAAGTGCACATTCAATTTCACAACTAGTGGGATTAACCACAATACTCCCACTTGAGCATTTAATGACCCAATTTGCATTAAATGACTCAACTACTCACAACCGCCCATAAATGGTCAAGACTCGACTTTAATCACTAAGACTAGTGAATTAAAGTCTATTAACTTCAATTAACACAAAACTTAGGGTAATCCATACCCATTTCATCTAATTAGGTCAACTAGTACATTTTGACCCATTTTATATTACTTGGACTCACAATCAAGTCAAACTTGAAACGCCCCGTCCTAATCCATCTGGACGAAGTCATCAACATTTGATCCCAGAGCGATGATCGACTCCAAGTAATGTCCTTAAAATGAGCAAAATGCACAACAGAAGATTTCTTTCATACCTGAGAATAAACATGCTTTCAAGTGTCAACCAAAAGGTTGGTGAGTTCATAAGTTTATCATAAAATAATAAAATTCATCATTTTGATAGACCACAAGATTTAAATGCTGCATGGTACAAATGGGCCCGAATCTTATACCCACCTGTAATGTACATGCTATATCTTTTAAATACAGTACATCTTTCTCGTGTACGAAACCATTTACATAAATCATAGTAACCATACACATATCTTGTGCATAAAATAACATACACATAACATGTGTATAAAATCATTCTCTCGATATATAACATTCACATCAACTGGTGACAATTATCATGCCCACATAATTCAATGGTGGCAATTATCATGTCCACATAATTCAATGGTGGCAATTATCATGTCCACATAATTCAATGGTGGCAATTATCATGTCCACATAATTTAATAATAATCCGCAAAACTTCTGTCTGCATAAAAATTCATTCGAGGAATGTTTTGCTTGTGTCTATCTCGTCAAACATTTATAAAAGTATTTCATGTATTCGCAGTTCACAAATATATTTCAAAAGCATTTAATAAAGTATTTGCATGTATTCTCAGCCTAAAAATATAAAGATTAAAAGAGAATCAAATGAACTCACAATACGATATTTTGTAGTAAAAATATTCATATAACGAAACTGAACAATGCAGGGTTGTCCTCGAATTCACGAACCTATAACATTTATTTATATATTAACACATATAATAGTAATCAAATAATTACATCTAATATTTATATAATATTTATATTTTTAGTGTTGTAATTTATATAGAATTTGCACTACATTTTATCTATATATTATAACTTAAATTATATATATATATATATATATATATATATATATATATATATATATATATATATATATATATATATATATATATATATATATGCTTATTTTGTATATATATGAAAATATATTTATATGTTTAAGATATAAATATAGGTAATATAAATATATTTTGTGTACAAAAATCTTTATTTGTTATAATATGATAATAATAATGAAAATAATAATTTTAAATAAAAAAAATGGTAGTTCTAATAATTGTTAGAATTTTCTTAATAATGATACTTTAAATAAAATATGATAGTAAAAAAATAATATTACTACTAATAATATTAATAATAATACTAGAAATGATAATTTTTATATATAAAATGATAGTTTTAATAAGAGTGTTAATTCTTAAAATAATGATACTAATATTAATAATCTTAGTCATAATACTAATAATACTTATCCTAATACTAGTTATGTCATTAATAATACTTAGGAAAATAACAACAACAACAACAACAATAATAATAATAATAATAATAATAATAATAATAATAATAATAATAATAATAATAATAATAATAATAATAATAATAATAATAATAATAGTAATAATAATAATAAATAAGTAAACTACCTCAAAATCTTTTCTAAAAAGAAAATGCCCTGAACCGGGCTCAAACCCGCGACCTCCCGTTCAAACCCTATCACTCCAACCATCCTTCCGTCTATTACATTTCTCAAGAACTTAGAACACGTAATTCATTTAATTAGATTTTCGTTTTCATCTCCTTCTTCATAATTTTCTTCATCATCATTTTATAATCGAATCAGTTCCATAGAAGCAGGATATAGGTTTAAATGGGTGACAGTTTAAGGTTGTTTAGAGGTTAGAAAATCAGTAGTTAATCGTCTTCATTTGGGATTTCAAATGGGTTTTGGGTTTGGTTATCTCACCGAAGCAAATCATTAAAATCATAATATCATAACTTCTTGTCTTCATGGTTTCAACTCCACTGTATCTCCATCGTTTACTTGTTACAGTATAACACCAATACAGCTGCAACATCAATCGTTTTATATCGAACAAGAGAAGGGATCATAAGGTCTTCGGCCCAAGTTGCAAGTCCAAAGAAAAAAATATATAAATATTCGGCCCAACCACCACAAACAGCCCATATTGTCAACGAGCCCTACAATGAATCAGGAAACTGGAATTTGATATGGTTGTGTTCGGTTTATCATGTATGATGTCATTCTCCATTATCAATCAACTAAATCATTACCGACACTTTTATAAAGAGAGGCTTTGTATAATTAATTATACATTTAAGTAGGGATATAAGTATCAATCTCTCACCTAAATCACGATGCACATTAACACACTGTTTCTTTTATTGGATACCTTTCAATCATCACTAACAACTTTTGTATTCTTTAATAAGTATTCACTTTATCCTTCAAAGAAATGGTTCGGTTTCTATATGCTTTATATATATATAGGTGCAGTTTGTGTTGGACAAAGAAACAGAAGTAAGAAAGAATTCGAGCAGGCTTGTTGGGTTTTGGAGTTGTTTGGTTCGATTGAGAGTGGAATTCGAAATATTCAGGCTGTAATAGCAGCAAGATGACAAAGGTGATGGTTGGTGTTTGATCATGGCAACAAGAAGGCGTTTTAGTTTTCACAAGGTTTGATAGTTGTAGTCGTGAAGAGAAACACGAAAGGTGGTAATGATCTTCCACAAAGGTGCTGGTTTTCGAAAGAAGCATACAGTGAGGGGATGGTCTTGACCATGGTGGTTTGGTGTTTCGGTTAGTAAAAGTATCCTATACGAGTAACAATACTAACGAGTAGTAACATTGATTGTGTTTGTGTGGTCGAACAACAACACACATGAAATAACGAATAAAAGTATTTAAATGGGTTTTGTTGGTGATCAACTTGGATAAAATCACAGGTGTAGTTTAGTAGCAGAACGGGTGACTATGTCGATCAAGGTGGTGGCTCAATGAAATAATAGAAGTAATAAATTGTGAAGGTTTCATGGTGGTGTTCCTGCTTGATGGTTTCACGAAGGAGGAGAGAAGGGAGAGAGATTGAGAAAGAGAGATATTGAAAGGGTGGACATTTACGTTCAATCGTAGAAAGAGAAAAAGAGATATAGATTGATTGGTGGTCGACAATTCTAATTATAAGAAAATAAGAATCAAAAAGCAGCAAACGAAGGATAAAACAATTCGTATGAATTGATTCTGATATATACTACTTTTGTTTGATAATGTTAAAGTGATATGAACTTGTAACAAACTCGTACCATTTTATTGTAGCTGATTTTCAATCCAGTAGACAAAGTTAAGAGAGCATATATTGATTTGAAACGGGATTTGTTTTACACTGTAATATTATATTTGGTATTATTAAATATAAATATATTAATAAAAATACTAATAATAATATAATTAATACTAGTATTAATACTAATGACAAAAGAAATGTTGATATTAATTCGAAATAAAGATAATAAAAATAATGTAAATAATATTTAACAATGATATTACTAATAATAACTTTTAATCATAATAGTTAAAATAATGATATTAATAATAATTATAATATATATATTAATCATGATAACTAAATATATATATATATATATATATATATATATATATATATATATATATATATATATATATATATATATATATATATATATATATATATATATATATATATATATATATATATATATATATATATATATATAATGATACAATAACAATAATAAATCACATTTCATATTTATATATATTAAGAATAATAATATCAATAATACTGAGGTTAATATTAATATTAAGGTTAATAATATTAATGAAAGTATCAATAATAACAACCTATATTATAACTTGTAATTAACTTTAATATATTAATATTACATATATTATTACATATGTATCATTTAATAGTTATATCTATATAATATGTATCCGTTTATAAATATATAATGTTGTTTACTTAATACGCATTTGTATCTATATAACACTATATATACGAATAATAATTATTAGTAGAAATCTCATATATACATATAGGTTCATAATAGCCTCATGTATAATACTTAATTGCTTATTATTTTATATGTCTAATTTCAATTGATTAAAGTTTTATTTTACTAATATTATATATACACTTTTATATTTATAAATATTTATTTACATATTTAACTACACACAATGGTTCGTGAATCGTCGAGCACAGTCAAAGGGTAATTGAATATATGAAACAGTTCAAACTTTTGAGACTCAACATTACAAATTTTGCTTATCGTGTCGGAAACATATGAAGATTAAAGTTTAAATTTGGTCGGAAATTCCCGGGTCATTACAGTACCTACCCGTTAAAGAAATTTCGTCCCCGAAATTTGATAGAGGTCGTCATGGATAACAATAAGAATGTTTTCATGACAAATATGAGTTGATAAATAGAGTTTTATCATCATTAAGGAATACAGATAAAATAATTTGTTTATATGAAGAGTACGAGTGAAGCTATTACAAGGGAGCGAAATGAGTAATTGTAGAGTTGTCATATCTTTTGACGTAGATAGGATTAATTGCCAGAGTTCAGGGGATTTGGAGAAAATCTTCGTAATAAGATTTGATTCTCCGGTAATCAAGGAAATTAGGATCCGCTTTAAATGCGATCATCTGTTTTGATTGCTCTGCCGGATTTTCGACTATAAATCCACACCCGCCGTTTTCTTAAAACTCACACCTTCTATTCTTCCTCCCTCAACTCATACTTTAAAGCATTCATTAATATGCTCTATCCAGTACTGATTCTTGATATACTCCTAACTTTCATATCTGTCATTCTTCTTTTTCATTTACCACCGGAAGATTTTATTTATTTTTACTATTACCTTGGGGTTATAGTAATTTTAAATCTCCCGTGCCTTTACGTGGCAATACGTATTGATATGCACGGTTTGTAATTTATATGTTGTTGTCGAGCTTTATATTTTCTTTTATATTCAAGAGTTCCATACTTTTGTCTTCTTTTCCCGACTTCAACTCAAGCGAATAATTTTCCAGAATTTGTAGGTATGAAGTTCGGATGAACATAACCAATGTTCTAAGAAGGAAATCGTAATGGCACGATCTTGATTTGTCAAATTACCATAATATCCTGGAAAATAGAGATATCAAGAAGATATGTTCTTAATATGTTTAGAGATTGGGTAGAATGCAAGAGTCGTGTAAATGGCACATGATGACGGTATGTTCTGTGAATCATCACGTGCCATTAGAAACTTAGCATGAATTACTGTAATATAATCACGTTGATCAAGTGTCATTATATTATACTAACTCATGCATCAGTTCCCAACACTACTTCAAATCATTCATATTTTAAATTCGAAGATTTATAGAATATAGAAACTAAAACAGTTTCCTTTTATGATATAACACAGATAGCGTGGAGAGATAATTAATATCGGACGAGAATATTTATGAAGATATCTTCAGAAATATCGCAGATATTTATGATGATATTTTGGAATTTCTAAGTTCGATGATTGATGAAGAAAGATTTTCCGCAAGATTTTAACATACGGAGCTAGATATTCGTTGAAGGTTTCACCGGATCCAGAATTACTTGGTTTCTTTGAATATAGGGTTTGGTCCTTGTATTTATCCTTGGTTTCCTTCACGGTTAGCTCAATCCATTTTTCAATACCAAATTTTCTATCGAGCGTTCCCAACACTCCGTTCTTTATCATCAAACTCTTGGCCATTTAGGCCATCTACAATTTTACTGTTTCCTCTACATTTAATGCAGCCATATTTGAATCGTCGGTTATCAATCCTAGGTGGTTTAAGGAGAATGGTGTTTTTAGATGATTAAACGCTGATGGTAATATGGTGGAATATAGAAGATTCTTCGATAACGGTGACGAAAGGCAAACTTATAAATTAAGATTATAATAAGGCTAATCCGACTGAAAAATTGGAGTTGGCTTGCTGGAACTGTGACAAAATTGGCTACTTTGAAAGGAATTACCAATTTATTTTGGGTAATAATAACACTAAAGGAATTAGCACAGATACGTGTTAAACGTTTATACAGGTTTCGAGAGTTTTCAAGTGCATAACTATATGCATAAATATTTTCTTCCGTAGATGCAGTGCGGTTGATTCATCCTCCCGATTAAGGTGTTTTCAAGAATTATGATAGGTTTGAACGCAAATTGTAATCGTCAAGATACAAATGAGGTTTAAGATGAAATCAAGTGGCAAACTTGAAGAATTGTTTAGCTTCATATGTTATAATCAATATTTTAATTCATTTTAATTGTCCACTGTTGGTAGACCTCAGTTGATTAGTCCACAGTTAGCTAGGAACAGTTAGCTAGGATTTTTGTTAGCTTGGATTCTTAACAAAATTTCTCATAGTTAATTTATTTGTTTCTAACAAATTTTATTCCGTCAAATGTTTTCTTCATTATGCCATTTGTTGGATTCTGATAGGTCAAAATTTAAATATTAAATTGAATGAAATTGGTTATTCTGCAGTGATTGGATACGTATATCTGTGGATGTAAGTAGGATAGTAAATGACTGTTGAATCAGATTTGAAGAATGTACAGTGTAACTTATTAATGTGAAATCTTAAGTATTCCTCGGGTATTACCTACCCGTTAAAATATTTTCATCATTAACAGTTTGTACGAAAGAATTTTTAATCACAATCTTTATGAAAATATATATACATATATATTTTCTTCAGATGTAATCATGGATTTAATGAGTCAATATAATATTAGACTCATTTGATTTTCGGTTTGAGCTAGAATAAGAAATCTCTAAAACTATTAGGATCCATATATTCTTCACAGAATATTAATGAAGTTATGGATCAATACTTCATCGTTAGTTATTAGGATCCACATATTCTTCACAGAATATTAATGAAGTTATGGTTCAATACTTCATTGTTAATTGTTGTTGGTACTCCTTGGTATCTATGATGCGTATGATGTTGATGTTCATGGGACAGATTGTGATGTTGAGGTGTGGGATGCGGATGTTGCTGTTGGTGGTGCTGTTGATGCCAGCGATGTTGCTGAAGCTGGTACGTTTTGCACCATATTTTTCAAGGCTACAACTCAGGTGCGAAGCTCGTTGACTTATTACTCCGGGATGATTGTTGGTAGGTACGAGCGAGTGAATAAGGTTTTGAATTTGAGATAAAATATAATCACAGCGAGATATTCGAAAAATGAGAGTGAAAATGGTGTTTCTAATATGTTCACTGGTAAGTGCTCCAGGTTAGTTGTCAAGCGGTGAATTCGGTTGATGGAAAGGATCACCTTCTTATTGTCTCCAATGATTAAGTAGGCTACGAACCTATCAGATGAATTGAGGATGGATGATTGGTTGGTTCATTCTGGTGCCGCTGCTTTCAGAGCTGAAGTGGGACTCCATATCGGAATCCGAGGGACTTGATCTAGTGGTGAGTTCCATTGCGTACGATTGAATAAAGGATTTTTTGATATGAAATGATTTTCGGATATCGGATGATAATCTATTTACATAGAATATCTATGTATATAGAACAAAAGATTTCGTAGATTACGGAGGAATTTACGAAGTATATCAGGCAAAGTTTATGGTAACAGATATGCTAAAATATGGATTAGTAGATACGCTAAGATATGAATTTTGTGTATACACTATTCATGCAGTCAATGCAGTAAGATGTGTCTAGACTAAGAATAATAAGCAGGTAATTTACTAAGGATGATAAGCAAATGATTTCCGACAAAAATGATAAGCAAAACTTTTGACATGCAGACACGGTCGAAGTTCAGACTCACTAATGCATCCTAACGACTTATCAATTAGACACACTAATGCAGACCCGGTTCACTAGGACCACTGCTCTGATACCAACTGAAACGCCCCGTCCTAATCCATCTGGATGAAGTCATCAACATTTGATCCCAGAGCGATGATCGACTCCAAGTAATGTCCTTAAAATGAGCAAAATGCACAACGGAAGATTTCTTTCATACCTGAGAATAAACATGCTTTCAAGTGTCAACCAAAAGGTTGGTGAGTTCATAAGTTTATCATAAAATAATAAAATTCATCATTTTGATAGACCACAAGATTTAAATGCTGCATGGTACAAATGGGCCCGAATCTTATACCCACCTGTAATGTACATGCTATATCTTTTAAATACAGTACATCTTTCTCGTGTACGGAACCATTTACATAAATCATAGTAACCATACACATATCTTGTGCATAAAATAACATACACATAACATGTGTATAAAATCATTCTCTCGATATATAACATTCACATCAACTGGTGACAATTATCATGTCCACATAATTCAATGGTGGCAATTATCATGTCCACATAATTCAATGGTGGCAATTATCATGTCCACATAATTCAATGGTGGCAATTATCATGTCCACATAATTCAATAATAATCCGCAGAACTTCTGTCTGCATAATAATTCATTCGAGGAATGTTTTGCTTGTGTCTATCTCGTCAAACATTTATAAAAGCATTTCATGTATTCGCAGTTCACAAATATATTTCAAAAGCATTTAATAAAGTATTTGCATGTATTCTCAGCCCAAAAATATAAAGAGTAAAAGGAAATCAAATGAACTCACAATACGATATTTTGTAGTAAAAATATTCATATGACGAAACTGAACAATGCAGGGTTGTCCTCGGATTCACGAACCTATAACATTTATTTATATATTAACACATATAATAGTAATAAAATAATTACATCTAATATTTATATAATATTTATATTTTTAGTGTTGTAATTTATATAGAATTTGCACTACATTTTATCTATATTTTATCTATACATTTTATCTATATATTATAACTTAAATTATATATGTGTGTGTGTGTGTGTGCTTATTTTGTATATATATGAAAATATATTTATATGTTTAAGATATAAATATAGGTAATATAAATATATTTTGTGTACAAAAATCTTTATTTGTTATAATATGATAATAATAATGAAAATAATAATTTTAAATAAAAAAAAATGGTAGTTCTAATAATTGTTAGAATTTTCTTAATAATGATACTTTAAATAAAATATGATAGTAAAAAATAATATTACTACTAATAATATTAATAATAATACTAGAAATGATAATTTTTATATATAAAATGATAGTTTTAATAAGAGTGTTAATTCTTAAAATAATGATACTAATAATGTTACTAATATTAATAATCTTAGTCATAATACTAATAATACTTATCCTAATACTAGTTATGTCATTAATAATACTTAGGAAAATAACAACAACAACAACAACAACAATAATAATAATAATAATAATAATAATAATAATAATAATAATAATAATAATAATAATAATAATAATAATAATAATAATAATAATAATAATAATAATAATAATAATAATAATAATAATAATAATAATAATAAATAAGTAAACTACCTCAAAATCTTTTCTAAAAAGAAAATGCCCTGAACCGGGCTCGAACCCGCGACCTCCCGTTCAAACCCTAGCACTTCAACCATCTTTCCGTCTGTTACATTTCTCAAGAACTCAGAACACGTAATTCATTTAATTAGATTTTCATTTTCATCTCCTTCTTCATAATTTTCTTCATCATCATTTTATAATCGAATCAGTTCCATAGAAGCAGGATATAGGTTTAAATGGGTGACAGTTTAAGGTTGTTTAGAGGTTAGAAAATCAGTAGTTAATCGTTTTCATTTGGGATTTCAAATGGGTTTTGGGTTTGGTTATCTCACCGAAGAAAATCATTAAAATCATAATATCATAACTTCTTGTCTTCATGGTTTCAACTCCACTGTATCTCCATCGTTTACTTGTTACAGTATAACACCAATACAGCTGCAACATCAATCGTTTTATATCGAGCAAGAGAATGGATCATAAGGTCTTCGACCCAAGTTGCAAGTCCAAAGAAAAAAATATATAAATATTCAGCCCAACCACCACAAACAGCCCATATTGTCAACGAGCCCTACAATGAATTAGGAAACTGGAATTCGATATGGTTGTGTTCGGTTTATCATGTATGATGTCATTCTCCATTATCAATCAACTAAATCATTACCGACACTTTTATAAAGAGAGACTTTGTATAATTAATTATACATTTAAGTAGGGTTATAAGTATCAATCTCTCACCTAAATCACGATGCACATCAACACACTATTTCTTTTATTGGATACCTTACAATCATCACTAACAACTTTTGTATTCTTTAATAAGTATTCACTTTATCCTTCAAAGAAATGGTTCGGTTTCTATATGCTTTATATATATATATAGGTGCGGTTTGTGTTGGACAAAGAAACAGAAGTAAGAAAGAATTCGAGCAGGCTTGTTGGGTTTTGGAGTTGTTTGGTTCGATTGAGAGTGGAATTCGAAATATTCGGGCTGTAATAGCAGCAAGATGACAAAGGTGATGGTTGGTGTTTGATCATGGCAACAAGAAGGCGTTTTAGTTTTCACAAGGTTTGATAGTTGTAGTCGTGAAGAGAAACACGAAAGGTGGTAATGATCTTCCACAAAGGTGCTGGTTTTCGAAAGAAGCATACAGTGAGGGGATGGTCTTGACCATGGTGGTTTGGTGTTTCGGTTAGTAAAAGTATCCTATACGAGTAACAATACTAACGAGTAGTAACATTGATTGTGTTTGTGTGGTCGAACAACAACACACATGAAATAACGAATAAAAGTATTTAAATGGGTTTTGTTGGTGATCAACTTGGATAAAATCACAGGTGTAGTTTAGTAGCAGAACTGGTGACTATGTCGATCAAGGTGGTGGCTCAATGAAATAATAGAAGTAATAAATTGTGAAGGTTTCATGGTGGTGTTCCTGCTTGATGGTTTCACGAAGGAGGAGAGAAGGGAGAGAGATTGAGAAAGAGAGATATTGAAAGGGTGGACATTTACGTTCAATCGTAGAAAGAGAAAAAGAGATATAGATTGATTGGTGGTCGACAATTCTAATTATAAGAAAACAAGAATCAAAAAGCAGCAAACGAAGGATAACACAATTCGTATGAATTGATTCTGATATATACTACTTTTGTTTGATAATGTCAAAATGTGATATGAACTTGTAACAAACTTGTACCATTTTATTGTAGCTGATTTTCAATCCAGTAGACAAAGTTAAGAGAGCATATATTGATTTGAAACGGGATTTGTTTTACACTGTAATATTATATTTGGTATTATTAAATATAAATATATTAATAAAAATACTAATAATAATATTAATAATATAATTAATACTAGTATTAATACTAATGACAAAAGAAATGTTGATATTAATTCGAAATAAAGATAATAAAAATAATGTAAATAATATTTAACAATGATATTACTAATAATAACTTTTAATCATAATAGTTAAAATAATGATATTAATAATAATTATAATATATATATATTAATCATGATAACTAAATATATATATATATATATATATATATATATATATATATATATATATATATATATATATATATATATATATATATATATATATATATAATGATACAATAACAATAATAAATCACATTTCATATTTATATATATTAAGAATAATAATATCAATAATACTGAGGTTAATATTAATATTAAGGTTAATAATATTAATGAAAGTATCAATAATAACAACCTATATTATAACTTGTAATTAACTTTAATATATTAATATTACATATATTATTACATATGTATCATTTAATAGTTATATCTATATAATATGTATCCGTTTATAAATATATAATGTTGTTTACTTAATACGCATTTGTATCTATATAACACTATATATACGAATAATAATTATTAGTAGAAATCTCATATATACATATAGGTTCATAATAGCCTCATGTATAATACTTAATTGCTTATTATATTATATGTCTAATTTTAATTGATTAAAGTTTTATTTTACTAATATCATATATACACTTTTATATTTATAAATATTTATTTACATATTTAACTACACACAATGGTTCGTGAATCGTCGAGCACAGTCAAAGGGTAATTGAATATATGAAATAGTTCAAACTTTTGAGACTCAACATTACAAATTTTGCTTATCGTGTCGGAAACATATGAAGATTAAAGTTTAAATTTGGTCGGAAATTCCCGGGTCATCACAAAACTTACCCATTTACACTTCTTTCATAAATCTTAAAGTGCATTAGTGACTAACAACACCAATTGACACTTACAACCTCAAATCACAAGGCCAAAACCCTAAATAGTGGCTATTAGGGTTTCCTTACAACAACATAATCCAAACTCACCCATTTTACCCTCAAATGGGTCATAAAAATCTCTAGTAACCCAAACCCTAGCCATTAACCAATTAAAACTTAAAACATAAAGTTAGAACTTACCAAGACTATCTTCTTGTAGCTAGTAACAAGGAGAACAACTTTAAATCTCGCTCCTAGGTTTGATTCACAAATCTCCAACTCCAAATCTCAATATTAAACTAAGTGGGTTTTGTGTTTTGGGAGAGAAATTGGAAAGAAAATAAAAAAGGAAATGAAATAAATGAACTAGTGGTGGAGGTTTAATGCTCCCATCAGATCCACATGTTAAATTACCAATTTGCCCCTTAAATTTATTTAATTTGAGCTAAAATCGGAGTCAGAACTGCAGAGGAGCCGTGGCGCGGCCCATTTGTCGCGGCGCGACCTAACGAAGGAAAAATGACCCCTTTTAACTTGACTTCTGATCTGGAATTGCTTTATATGCCGCGGCGCGGACCCAATTGTCGCGGCGCGGCCTAAGGCTGTAACAAGACAGTTCGACCGATTTAAACAATTTTCGATTTTATTTGATTTGTACATTCCAAACCCGCTTCCTATATTCACCTAGCCTTCAACAATAGTCTCACAAGACTTAACGCTAACCAAACCCATGATTAAACTTATACATGCACACATTATCAAGTGTATATATATATATATATATATATATATATATATATATATATATATATATATATATATATATATATATATATATCTACGCATATATTCATACATTTGTGCATAAGCTAACGAGTTATAAACGTACAAATGATTAAGTGAGCACCTTTCGATACGTACGGGAAAACGGGATGTTACAACTCTCCCCCACTTGAATCGGAGCGCGTCCTCGCGATCCAAGCCGCATGACAAGAAGGAAGATAAACCAGCACAAACTCTTCGGGCTCCCAAGTAAACTTGGAACCCTTACTACGACGCCATTGAACTTTAAAAGTCCTAACCTCTTTATGTCTCAACCTTTTGACTTTCTCATCAAGTATGGCAATCGGTTCCTCAATATACTCTAACCTATTATTTAGCTCAATCTCGTCTAATGGCACCCAAGATGAATCATCCGCAAGACACTTACGGAGATGGGAAACATGAAATGTATTATGGATCCCCGCAAGCTCTTCGGGTAATTCCAAACGATACGCGACTTCACCAACATGAGCTAAAACCTTAAATGGTCCAATAAACCGAGGAGCTAACTTTCCTCGTTTCCGGAATCGAATAATACCTTTCCATGGCGAAACCTTAAGCATCACCATGTCACCTTCTTGAAATTCGATCGTTCGTCTACGCTTGTCAGCATACGACTTTTGTCTATCTTGAGCCTTTTTCAAATGCTCTCGAATCACATCAATCTTGCTATTCGTCTCTAAAACCAAATCGGTACTCTCGATTTCCTTTTGTCCCACTTCACCCCAACAAATCGGGGTTCGACACCTACGCCCATAAAGCATCTCATAAGGTGGCATCCCAACACTAGTATGATAACTATTATTGTACGAGAATTCCACCAAAGGCAAATGCTCGTCCCAACTACCAACAAAATCGATAATACATGCTCGTAACATGTCCTCCAAAGTTTGATTCGTATTTTCAGTTTGACCGTCCGTTTGAGGATGATACGCTGTGCACAACTTCAATTGCGTACCCATATCTTCATGAAACTTTTCCCAAAACCGAGATGTAAAACGAGTATCTCGATCCGAAATAATAGATATAGGAACACCGTGTCGAGAGATGACTTCCTTGATAAACAACTTAGCCAAGGTCTCCGAAGATATCGCTTCCCGAATGGGAAGAAACAAAGCACTTTTCATTAATCGATCCACAATCACCCAAATCGAATCAAATTGGGTTCTCGCCGTTTTAGGTAACTTTGTAATGAAATCCATGGTAATGTGCTCCCATTTCCATTTCGGGATTTCTAACGGTTGTAACTTACCATACGGCTTTTGGTGCTCGGCCTTAACTTGCAAACACGTGACACATTTGAAATGTCCCGTTCTTATTGATTAAAAACGTTCCATATTAATTGATTTCGTTGCGAGGTTTTGACCTCTATATGAGACATTTTTCAAAGACTGCATTCATTTTTAAAACAAACCATAACCTTTATTTCATAGATAAAGGTTTTAAAAAGCTTTATGTAGATTATCAAATAATGATAATCTAAAATATCCTGTTTACACACGACCATTACATAATGGTTTACAATACAAATATGTTACAACAAAATAAGTTTCTTGAATGCAGTTTTTACACAATATCATACAAGCATGGACTCCAAATCTCGTCCTTATTTAAGTATGCGACAGCGGAAGCTCTTAATAATCACCTGAGAATAAACATGCTTAAAACGTCAACAAAAATGTTGGTGAGTTATAGGTTTAACCTATATATATCAAATCATAATAATAGACCACAAGATTTCATATTTCAATACACATCCCATACATAGAGATAAAAATCATTCATATGGTGAACACCTGGTAACCGACATTAACAAGATGCATATATAAGAATATCCCCATCATTCCGGGACACCCTTCGGATATGATATAAATTTCGAAGTACTAAAGCATCCGGTACTTTGGATGGGGTTTGTTAGGCCCAATAGATCTATCTTTAGGATTCGCGTCAATTAGGGTGTCTGTTCCCTAATTCTTAGATTACCAGACTTAATAAAAAGGGGCATATTCGATTTCGATAATTCAACCATAGAATGTAGTTTCACGTACTTGTGTCTATTTTGTAAATCATTTATAAAACCTGCATGTATTCTCATCCCAAAAATATTAGATTTTAAAAGTGGGACTATAACTCACTTTCACAGATTTTTACTTCGTCGGGAAGTAAGACTTGGCCACTGGTTGATTCACGAACCTATAACAATATATACATATATATCAAAGTATGTTCAAAATATATTTACAACACTTTTAATATATTTTGATGTTTTAAGTTTATTAAGTCAGCTGTCCTCGTTAGTAACCTACAACTAGTTGTCCACAGTTAGATGTACAGAAATAAATCGATAAATATTATCTTGAATCAATCCACGACCCAGTGTATACGTATCTCAGTATTGATCACGACTCAAACTATATATATTTTGAAATCAACCTCAACCCTGTATAGCTAACTCCAACATTCACATATAGAGTGTCTATGGTTGTTCCGAAATATATATAGATGTGTCGACATGATAGGTCGAAACATTGTATACGTGTCTATGGTATCTCAAGATTACATAATATACAATACAAGTTGATTAAGTTATGGTTGGAATAGATTTGTTACCAATTTTCACGTAGCTAAAATGAGAAAAATTATCCAATCTTGTTTTACCCATAACTTCTTCATTTTAAATCCGTTTTGAGTGAATCAAAAAATGCTATGGTTTCATATTGAACTCTATTTTATAAATCTAAACAGAAAAAGTATAGGTTTATAGTCGGAAAAATAAGTTACAAGTCATTTTTGTAAAGGTAGTCATTTCAGTCGAAAGAACGACGTCTAGATGACCATTTTAGAAAACATACTTCCACTTTGAGTTTAACCATAATTTTTGGATATAGTTTCATGTTCATAATAAAAATAATTTTCTCGGAATAACAACTTTTAAATCAAAGTTTATCATAGTTTTTAATTAACTAACCCAAAACAGCCCGCGGTGTTACTACGACGGCATAAATCCGGTTTTAGGGTGTTTTTCGTGTTTCCAGGTTTTAAATCATTAAGTTAGCAAATCATATAGATATAGAACATGTGTTTAGTTGATTTTAAAAGTCAAGTTAGAAGGATTAACTTTTGTTTGCGAACAAGTTTAGAATTAACTAAACTATGTTCTAGTGATTACAAGTTTAAACCTTCGAATAAGATAGCTTTATATGTATGAATCGAATGATGTTATGAACATCATTACTACCTTAAGTTCCTTGGATAAACCTACTGGAAAAGAGAAAAATGGATCTAGCTTCAATGGATCCTTGGATGGCTCGAAGTTCTTGAAGCAGAATCATGACACGAAAACAAGTTCAAGTAAGATCATCACTTGAAATAAGATTGTTATAGTTATAGAAATTGAACCAAAGTTTGAATATGATTATTAAATTGTATTAGAATGATAACCTACTGTAAGAAACAAAGATTTCTTGAGGTTGTATGATCACCTTACAAGATTGGAAGTGAGCTAGCAAACTTGAAAGTATTCTTGATTTTATGAAACTAGAACTTTTGGAATTTATGAAGAACACTTAGAACTTGAAGATATAACTTGAGAGAGATCAATTAGATGAAGAAAATTGAAGAATGAAAGTGTTTGTAGGTGTTTTTGGTCTTTGGTGTATGGATTAGTTATAAAGGATATGTAATTTTGTTTTCATGTAAATAAGTCATGAATGATTACTCATATTTTTGTAATTTTATGAGATATTTCATGCTAGTTGCCAAATGATGGTTCCCACATGTGTTAGGTGACTCACATGGGCTTCTAAGAGCTGATCATTGGAGTGTATATACCAATAGTACATACATCTAAAAGCTGTGTATTGTACGAGTACGAATACGGGTGCATACGAGTAGAATTGTTGATGAAACTGAACGAGGATGTAATTGTAAGCATTTTTGTTAAGTAGAAGTATTTTGATAAGTGTATTGAAGTCTTTCAAAAGTGTATAAATACATATTAAAACACTACATGTATATACATTTTAACTGAGTCGTTAAGTCATCGTTAGTCGTTACATGTAAGTGTTGTTTTGAAACCTTTAGGTTAACGATCTTGTTAAATGTTGTTAAATCAATGTTTATAATATCAAATGAGATTTTAAATTATTATATTATCATGATATTATCATGTATGAATATCTCTTAATATGATATATATACATTAAATGTCTTTACAACGATAATCGTTACATATATGTCTCGTTTAAAAATCATTAAGTTAGTAGTCTTGTTTTTACATATGTAGTTCATTGTTAATATATTTAATGATATATTTACTTATTATAGTATCATGTTAACTATATATATATATCCATATATATGTCATCATATAGTTTTTACAAGTTTTAACGTTCGTGAATCACCGGTCAACTTGGGTGGTCAATTGTCTATATGAAACATATTTCAATTAATCAAGTCTTAACAAGTTTGATTGCTTAACATGTTGGAAACATTTAATCATGTAAATATCAATCTCAATTAATATATATAAACATGGAAAAGTTCGGGTCACTACAGTACCTACCCGTTAAATAAATTTCGTCCCGAAATTTTAAGCTGTTGAAGGTGTTGACGAATCTTCTGGAAATAGATGCGGGTATTTCTTCTTCATCTGATCTTCACGCTCCCAGGTGAACTCGGGTCCTCTACGAGCATTCCATCGAACCTTAACAATTGGTATCTTGTTTTGCTTAAGTCTTTTAACCCCACGATCCATTATTTCGACGGGTTCTTCGATGAATTGAAGTTTTTCGTTGATTTGGATTTCATCTAACGGAATAGTGAGATCTTCTTTAGCAAAACATTTCTTCAAATTCGAGACGTGGAAAGTGTTATGTACAGCCGCGAGTTGTTGAGGTAACTCTAGTCGGTAAGCTACTGGTCCGACACGATCAATAATCTTGAATGGTCCAATATACCTTGGATTTAATTTCCCTCGTTTACCAAATCGAACAACGCCTTTCCAAGGTGCAACTTTAAGCATGACCATCTCTCCAATTTAAAATTCTATATCTTTTCTTTTAATGTCAGCGTAGCTCTTTTGTCGACTTTGGGCGGTTTTCAACCGTTGTTGAATTTGGATGATCTTCTCGGTAGTTTCTTGTATAATCTCCGGACCCGTAATCTGTCTATCCCCCACTTCACTCCAACAAATCAGAGACCTGCACTTTCTACCATAAAGTGCTTCAAACGGCGCCATCTCAATGCTTGAATGGTAGCTGTTGTTGTAGGAAAATTCTGCTAACGGTAGATGTCGATCCCAACTGTTTCCGAAATCAATAACACATGCTCGTAGCATGTCTTCAGGCGTTTGTATCGTCCTTTCGCTCTGCCCATCAGTTTGTGGATGATAGGCAGTACTCATGTCTAGACGAGTTCCTAATGCTTGCTGTAATGTCTGCCAGAATCTTGAAATAAATCTGCCATCCCTATCAGAGATAATAGAGATTGGTATTCCATGTCTGGAGACGACTTCCTTCAAATACAGTCGTGCTAACTTCTCCATCTTGTCATCTTCTCTTATTGGTAGGAAGTGTGCTGATTTGGTGAGACGATCAACTATTACCCAAATAGTATCAAAACCACTTGCAGTCCTTGGCAATTTAGTGATGAAATCCATGGTAATGTTTTCCCATTTCCATTCCGGGATTTCGGGTTGTTGAAGTAGACCTGATGGTTTCTGATGCTCAGCTTTGACCTTAGAACACGTCAAACATTCTCCTACGTATTTAGCAACATCGGCTTTCATACCCGGCCACCAAAAATGTTTCTTGAGATCCTTGTACATCTTCCCCGTTCTAGGATGTATTGAGTATCTGGTTTTATAAGCTTCTCTAAGTACCATTTCTCTCATATCTCCAAATTTTGGTACCCAAATCCTTTCAGCCCTATACCGGGTTCCGTCTTCCCGAATATTAAGATGCTTCTCCGATCCTTTGGGTATTTCATCCTTTAAATTTCCCTCTTTTAAAACTCCTTGTTGCGCCTCCTTTATTTGAGTAGTAATGTTATTATGAATCATTATATTCATAGATTTTACTCGAATGGGTTCTCTGTCCTTCCTGCTCAAGGCATCGGCTACCACATTTGCCTTCCCCGAGTGGTAACGAATCTCAAAGTCGTAATCATTCAATAATTCAATCCACCTACACTGCCTCATATTCAGTTGTTTCTGATTAAATATGTGTTGAAGACTTTTGTGGTCGGTATATATAATACTTTTGACCCCATATAAGTAGTGCCTCCAAGTCTTTAATGCAAAAACAACCGCGCCTAATTCCAAATCATGCGTCGTATAATTTTGTTCGTGAATCTTCAATTGTCTAGACGCATAAGCAATCACCTTCGTTCGTTGCATTAATACACAACCGAGACCTTGCTTTGATGCATCACAATAAATCACAAAATTATCATTCCCTTCAGGCAATGACAATATAGGTGCCGTAGTTAGCTTTTTCTTCAATAACTGAAACGCTTTCTCTTGTTCATCATTCCATTCAAATTTCTTCCCTTTATGCGTTAATGCAGTCAAGGGTTTTGCTATTCTGGAAAAGTCTTGGAAGAACCTTCTGTAGTAACCAGCTAGTCCTAAAAACTGGCGTATGTGTTTCGAAGTTTTTGGGGTTTCCCACTTTTCAACAGTTTCTATCTTTGCCGGATCCACCTTAATACCTTCTTTGTTCACTATGTGACCGAGGAATTGAACTTCTTCCAACCAAAATGCACACTTTGAAAACTTAGCGTACAATTCTTCCTTCCTCAATACTTCTAACACCTTTCTCAAATGTTCACCGTGTTCTTGGTCATTCTTTGAGTAAATAAGTATGTCATCAATGAAAACAATGACAAACTTGTCAAGGTATGGTCCACACACTCGGTTCATAAGGTCCATGAACACAGCTGGTGCATTAGTTAAACCAAACGGCATGACCATAAACTCGTAATGACCGTAACGTGTTCTGAAAGCAGTCTTTGGAATATCATCTTCTTTCACCCGCATTTGATGATACCCGGAACGTAAGTCAATCTTTGAATAAACAGACGAGCCTTGTAGTTGATCAAATAAGTCATCGATTCTCGGTAGTGGGTAGCGGTTCTTGATGGTAAGTTTGTTCAACTCTCGGTAGTCGATACACAACCTGAATGTACCATCTTTCTTCTTGACAAACAAAACAGGAGCTCCCCACGGTGATGTGCTTGGTCGAATGAAACCACGCTCTAAAAGTTCTTGTAATTGGCTTTGTAGTTCTTTCATCTCGCTAGGTGCGAGTCTGTAAGGAGCACGAGCTATTGGTGCAGCTCCTGGTATAAGATCTATTTGAAATTCAACGGATCGATGTGGGGGTAATCCCGGTAATTCTTTCGGAAATACATCGGGAAATTCTTTTGCAATGGGAACATCATTGATGCTCTTTTCTTCAGTTTGTACTTTCTCAACGTGTGCTAGAACAGCATAGAAACCTTTTCTTATTAGTTTTTGTGCCTTCAAATTACTAATAAGATGTAGCTTCGTGTTGCCCTTTTCTCCGTACACCATTAAGGGTTTTCCTTTTTCTCGTATAATGCGAATTGCATTTTTGTAACAAACGATCTCTGCTTTCACTTCTTTCAACCAGTCCATACCGATTATCACATCAAAACTCCCTAACTCTACTGGTATTAAATCAATCTTAAATGTTTCGCTAACCAGTTTAATTTCTCGATTCCGACATATATTATCTGCTGAAATTAATTTACCATTTGCTAATTCGAGTAAAAATTTACTATCCAAAGGCGTCATTGGACAACTTAACTTAGCACAAAAATCTCTACTCATATAGCTTCTATCCGCACCCGAATCAAATAAAACGTAAGCAGATTTATTGTCAATAAGAAACGTACCCGTAACAAGCTCCGGGTCTTCCTGTGCCTCTGCCGCATTAATATTGAAAACTCTTTCGCGGCCTTGTCCATTCGTGTTCTCCTGGTTCGGGCAATTTCTAATAATGTGGCCCGGTTTTCCACATTTATAACAAACTACATTGGCATAACTTGCTCCGACACTACTTGCTCCGCCATTACTCGTTCCGACACCATTTGTTCCTTTCGTTCTGTTAACCCCTGGTCCGCAGACATCACACTTCGCCGCGCTATGACCATTTCTTTTACACTTGTTGCAAAATTTGGTGCAGAACCCCGAGTGATACTTTTCACACCTTTGGCATAGCTGCTTCTGATTGTTGTTGTTGTTGCGGTTACTATTGTTGTTAAGATGATTGTTGTGGTTGCTGTTGTTGTTGTTGTTGTTGTTATTGTTGGGCCGTTTGTTGTAGTTGCGATTGATGTTGCGATTGTTAGGATAGTTGTTGCAATTATTGTTATAATTGCTGTTGTTGTTGTTGTATTGGTGATTCTTATCACCGTTTTCCTCCCACTTTCTTTTGACTTGCTTCACATTGGCCTCTTCAGCAGTCTGTTCTTTAATTCTTTCTTCAATCTGGTTCACTAGTTTGTGAGCCATTCTACATGCCTGTTGTATGGAGGCGGGCTCGTGTGAACTTATATCTTCTTGGATTCTTTCCGGTAATCCTTTCACAAACGCGTCGATCTTCTCTTCCTCATCTTCGAATGCTCCCGGACACAATAGGCACAATTCTGTGAATCGTCTTTCGTACGTGGTAATATCAAATCCTTGGGTTCGTAACCCTCTAAGTTCTGTCTTGAGCTTATTGACCTCGGTTCTGGGACGGTACTTCTCGTTCATCAAGTGCTTGAATGCTGACCACGGTAGTGCGTACGCATCGTCTTGTCCCACTTGCTCTAGATAGGTATTCCACCATGTTAACGCAGAACATGTGAAGGTATGCGTAGCATACTTCACTTTGTCCTCTTCAGTACACTTACTTATGGCAAACACCGATTCAACCTTCTCGGTCCACCGTTTCAATCCGATCGGTCCTTCGGTTCCATCAAATTCCAAAGGTTTGCAGGCAGTGAATTCTTTGTAGGTGCATCCTACACGATTTCCTGTACTGCTAGATCCAAGGTTATTGTTGGTATGTAGCGCAGCCTGTACTGCGGCTATGTTTGAAGCTAGAAAAGTACGGAATTCCTCTTCATTCATATTCACGGTGTGTCGAGTAGTCGGTGCCATTTCCTTCAAAATAGTTAAATGGAACAAGTTAATCATACAGAATATTAAGAGTAGTTAATAGTATTTCGTAGCATAATATGAACTCATTTATAAAAGCTTTTTCTTCATATTAGCATTTTATAAGTTTAAATTCGGGTAGTACCTACCCGTTAAGTTCATACTTAGTAGCTAATATACAATTCAACTACTACAATTCTATATGAAAAACTGATTATAATAATATTTCGCGTTCAAACTTTTACACAATATTTTACAAACTTACAATACCGCTTATTTTACATATAGCATGAAATATAGCACACAATAAATTTGATACAAGATGGTTGTGAAGATAATTCTAGCTAGTACACAAGTCGTTCAGCAAAGGCAATAAAGACACGTAATTCATACGTCCAGAAACAAGTCATGCATTCTGGTTTTACTAGGATTACTTCCCATCCTTGGTCTTGTGGAACATAACCGTTATGGCCGTTGATAAGACAGCGTGTTGTAACGTCGTCAAAGGGACGAGGGTTACGTAATGTCCGACAATCCCGTAACAATCTAAAAACCTCATTTCTTACCCCAATTACCGACTCCGTCACTTGTGGGAACGTTTTGTTTAATAGTTGTAGCCCGATGTTCTTGTTCTCACTTTGGTGAGAAGCGAACATTACTAATCCGTAAGCATAACATGCTTCTTTATGTTGCATGTTAGTCGCTTTTTCTAAATCACGAAGTCCAATATTCGGATATATTGAGTCAAAATAATTTCTTAACCCATTGCGTAAAATAGCATTTGGGTTCCCCGCAATATATACGTCAAAGTAAACACATCGTAACTTATGGATTTCCCAATGTGATATCCCCCATCTTTCGAACGAAAGCCTTTTATAAACCAAGGCATTCTTGGAACGTTCTTCGAATGTCTTACAAACTGATCTCGCCTTAAATAGTTGTGCCGAAGAATTCTGACCGACTCTAGACAAGATTTCATCAATCATGTCTCCGGGTAGGTCTCTTAAAATATTGGGTTGTCTATCCATTTTGTGTTTTTATACTGTAAAATAGACAAGAGTTAGATTCATAAAAAAAAATACTTATTAATACAAGCAATTTTTACATATATCATAAAGCATAAGCACACTATATTACATATATTACACCACACGAATACAACTATCTTATTCCGACTCGCTTGTTTCTTCTTCTTCTTCGGTTTTGGTTCGTTTTGCCAAGTTTCTAGGGATATATGATGTTCCCCTAATACGAGCCGTCGTGATCCACATTGGTTTAGAAAAAACCTGGTGGTTTAGAGGTTCCCGGGTCATTGTTACAACTTAAGGACTTCGGGGGTTGACGATACATATAAAGTTCATCGGGGTTGGAATTAGATTTCTCTATTTTTATGCCCTTTCTCTTATTATTTTCTTTTGCCTTTTTAAATTCAGTTGGGGTAATTTCTATAACATCATCGGAATTCTCGTCGGAATCCGATTCATCGGAGAATTGGTAATCCTCCCAATATTTTGCTTCCTTGGGTGAAACACCATTGACCATAATTAACCTTGGTCGGTTGGTTGAGGATTTTCTTTTACTTAACCGTTTTATTATTTCCCCCACCGGTTCTATTTCTTCATCCGGTTCCGATTCTTCTTCCGGTTCCGATTCTTCTTCCGGTTCCGACTCTTCTTCCGGTTCCTCTTCGGGAACTTGTGAATCAGTCCACGAATCATTCCAATTTACATTTGACTCTTCATTATTATTAGGTGAGTCAATGGGACTTGTTCTAGAGGTATACATCTATCACATAATATCAAACGCGTTAAGAGATTAATATATCACATAATATTCACATGTTAAAAATATATAGTTTCCAACAAAATTTGTTAAGCAATCATTTTTCAAGTAAACACGGTCGAAGTCCAGACTCACTAATGCATCCTAACAAACTCGATAAGACACACTAATGCAAAATTCTGGTTCTCTAAGACCAACGCTCGGATACCAACTGAAATGTCCCGTTCTTATTGATTAAAAACGTTCCATATTAATTGATTTCGTTGCGAGGTTTTGACCTCTATATGAGACATTTTTCAAAGACTGCATTCATTTTTAAAACAAACCATAACCTTTATTTCATAGATAAAGGTTTTAAAAAGCTTTATGTAGATTATCAAATAATGATAATCTAAAATATCCTGTTTACACACGACCATTACATAATGGTTTACAATACAAATATGTTACAACAAAATAAGTTTCTTGAATGCAGTTTTTACACAATATCATACAAGCATGGACTCCAAATCTCGTCCTTATTTAAGTATGCGACAGCGGAAGCTCTTAATAATCACCTGAGAATAAACATGCTTAAAACGTCAACAAAAATGTTGGTGAGTTATAGGTTTAACCTATATATATCAAATCATAATAATAGACCACAAGATTTCATATTTCAATACACATCCCATACATAGAGATAAAAATCATTCATATGGTGAACACCTGGTAACCGACATTAACAAGATGCATATATAAGAATATCCCCATCATTCCGGGACACCCTTCGGATATGATATAAATTTCGAAGTACTAAAGCATCCGGTACTTTGGATGGGGTTTGTTAGGCCCAATAGATCTATCTTTAGGATTCGCGTCAATTAGGGTGCCTGTTCCCTAATTCTTAGATTACCAGACTTAATAAAAAGGGGCATATTCGATTTCGATAATTCAACCATAGAATGTAGTTTCACGTACTTGTGTCTATTTTGTAAATCATTTATAAAACCTGCATGTATTCTCATCCCAAAAATATTAGATTTTAAAAGTGGGACTATAACTCACTTTCACAGATTTTTACTTCGTCGGGAAGTAAGACTTGGCCACTGGTTGATTCACTAACCTATAATAATATATACATATATATCAAAGTATGTTCAAAATATATTTACAACACTTTTAATATATTTTGATGTTTTAAGTTTATTAAGTCAGCTGTCCTCGTTAGTAACCTACAACTAGTTGTCCACAGTTAGATGTACAGAAATAAATCGATAAATATTATCTTGAATCAATCCACGACCCAGTGTATACGTATCTCAGTATTGATCACAACTCAAACTATATATATTTTGGAATCAACCTCAACCCTGTATAGCTAACTCCAACATTCACATATAGAGTGTCTATGGTTGTTCCGAAATATATATAGATGTGTCGACATGATAGGTCGAAACATTGTATACGTGTCTATGGTATCTCAAGATTACATAATATACAATACAAGTTGATTAAGTTATGGTTGGAATAGATTTGTTACAAATTTTCACGTAGCTAAAATGAGAAAAATTATCCAATCTTGTTTTACCCATAACTTCTTCATTTTAAATCCGTTTTGAGTGAATCAAATTGCTATGGTTTCATATTGAACTCTATTTTATAAATCTAAACAGAAAAAGTATAGGTTTATAGTCGGAAAAATAAGTTACAAGTCATTTTTGTAAAGGTAGTCATTTCAGTCGAAAGAACGACGTCTAGATGACCATTTTAGAAAACATACTTCCACTTTGAGTTTAACCATAATTTTTGGATATAGTTTCATGTTCATAATAAAAATAATTTTCTCAGAATAACAACTTTTAAATCAAAGTTTATCATAGTTTTTAATTAACTAACCCAAAACAGCCCGCGGTGTTACTACGACGGCGTAAATCCGGTTTTACTGTGTTTTTCGTGTTTCCAGGTTTTAAATCATTAAGTTAGCATATAATATAGATATAGAACATGTTTTTAGTTGATTTTAAAAGTCAAGTTAGAAGGATTAACTTTTGTTTGCGAACAAGTTTAGAATTAACTAAACTATGTTCTAGTGATTACAAGTTTAAACCTTCGAATAAGATAGCTTTATATGTATGAATCGAATGATGTTATGAACATCATTACTACCTTAAGTTCCTTGGATAAACCTACTGGAAAAGAGAAAAATGGATCTAGCTTCAATGGATCCTTGGATGGCTCGAAGTTCTTGAAGCAGAATCATGACACGAAAACAAGTTCAAGTAAGATCATCACTTGAAATAAGATTGTTATAGTTATAGAAATTGAACCAAAGTTTGAATATGATTATTACCTTGTATTAGATTGATAACCTACTGTAAGAAACAAAGATTTCTTGAAGTTGGATGATCACCTTACAAGATTGGAAGTGAGCTAGCAAACTTGAAAGTATTCTTGATTTTATGAAACTAGAACTTTTGGAATTTATGAAGAACACTTAGAACTTGAAGATATAACTTGAGAGAGATCAATTAGATGAAGAAAATTGAAGAATGAAAGTGTTTGTAGGTGTTTTTGGTCTTTGGTGTATGGATTAGATATAAAGGATATGTAATTTTGTTTTCATGTAAATAAGTCATGAATGATTACTCATATTTTTGTAATTTTATGAGATATTTCATGCTAGTTGCCAAATGATGGTTCCCACATGTGTTAGGTGACTCACATGGGCTGCTAAGAGCTGATCATTGGAGTGTATATACCAATATTACATACATCTAAAAGCTGTGTATTGTACGAGTACGAATACTGGTGCATACGAGTAGAATTGTTGATGAAACTGAACGAGGATGTAATTGTAAGCATTTTTGTTAAGTAGAAGTATTTTGATAAGTGTATTGAAGTCTTTCAAAAGTGTATAAATACATATTAAAACACTACATGTATATACATTTTAACTGAGTCGTTAAGTCATCGTTAGTCGTTACATGTAAGTGTTGTTTTGAAACCTTTAGGTTAACGATCTTGTTAAATGTTGTTAACCCAATGTTTATAATATCAAATGAGATTTTAAATTATTATATTATCATGATATTATCATGTATGAATATCTCTTAATATGATATATATACATTAAATGTCTTTACAACGATAATCGTTACATATATGTCTCGTTTAAAAATCATTAAGTTAGTAGTCTTGTTTTTACATATGTAGTTCATTGTTAATATATTTAATGATATATTTACTTATTAAAGTATCATGTTAACTATATATATATATCCATATATATGTCATCATATAGTTTTTACAAGTTTTAACGTTCGTGAATCACCGGTCAACTTGGGTGGTCAATTGTCTATATGAAACATATTTCAATTAATCAAGTCTTAACAAGTTTGATTGCTTAACATGTTGGAAACATTTAATCATGTAAATATCAATCTCAATTAATATATATAAACATGGAAAAGTTCGGGTCACTACAACATTGCTCCACATACTTTACAACATCACGTTTCATGCCCGGCCACCAATAATCTTTCCTTAAATCATGATACATTTTCGTCGCGCCCGGATGAATGGAATACTTTGACTTATGTGCTTCATCAAGTAGCACTTGTCGATAATCACCCATCTTAGGCACCCACACTCTTCCTTGAAAAGACAACAACTCACGGAACCCATAGTAATGAATTCCGATTGTCCCACAATTCGCTCTACATGCTTGTTGTGAACATAAGCCTCTATTTGAATCATACCAAGTTTTTCAAGAAAATCGTTAGTAATAATCATACGTAACAATCCCAATCGTAACGCCGGGTGATGACTCTTTCGACTTAACGCATCCGCGACCACATTCGCCTTGCCCGGGTGATAAAGTATCTCACAATCATAAGTCTTTTACCACATCCATCCACCTACGTTGACGATAATTCAAATCTCGTTGATTAAAGAGATGTTTCAAACTCTTATGATCCGAATAAATCGTACTTTTGACACCATACAAGTAATGGCGCCAAATTTTCAACGCATGTACAACCGCCACCAACTCAAGATCATGAGTCGGATATCTCGTCTCGTGTTCCTTTAATTGTCGAGAGGCATAAGCGATGACTTTACCCCTTTGCATAAGAACACACCCGAGCCCATTTAGAAAAGCATCACAATAAACCGTCATGTCTTCTACCCCTTCCGGCAATACCAATACCGGAGCTTGACACAACTTCTCTTTTAACAATTGAAAAGAAATTTCTTGCTCGTTCTCCCAATTGAACCTTACATTCTTCCTCGTCAACTTCGTCAAAGGATAAGCAATCTTAGAAAAGTCTTGGATAAACCAACGATAATAGCCAGCCAGTCCAAGAAAACTTCGGATTTTCGTAGGCGTAGTCGGTCGCCCCCAACTCTTCACCGTTTCTATCTTCCCCGGATCTACTTGAATACCTTCTTGATTCACAATATGGCCAAGGAATTGAACTTCCCTTAGCCAAAATTCACATTTGGAGAATTTTGCATACAACTTCTCCTTCCGCAATGTCTTCAACACTTCACGCAAATGGTGCTCATGTTCCTTCATACGCTTAGAATAAACAAGTATGTCGTCGATGAACACAATTACCGACTTGTCCAACATAGGTTGGCACACCCGGTTCATAAGATCCATGAATGCCGCCGGTGCATTCGTAAGACCAAAAGGCATAACTACAAACTCAAAATGCCCATAACGCGTTCGAAAAGCCGTTTTCTATATGTCTTCCTCACGGACCCGTACTTGATGATAGCCGGACCGTAAGTCAATCTTAGAAAAATACGTTGCACCTTGGAGTTGGTCAAACAAATCGTCAATCCTAGGTAATGGATAGCGATTCTTGATCGTCACTTTGTTCAACTCCCGATAATCGATGCACATCCGCATACTTCCATCTTTCTTTTTCACAAACAAGACCGGAGCACCCCATGGCGAGGAGCTCGGTCGAATGAAACCCTTTTCAAGTAACTCTTGGGTTTGATTTAACAACTCTTGCATTTCCGTCGGTGCTAAACGATAAGGAGTTTTAGCAATGGGGGTAGCCCCCGGAACCAACTCAATGCGAAATTCTACTTGTCTTTCCGCCGGAACACCCGGTAACTCGTCCGAAAAAACGTCTTCGAATTCACTAACCACCGGAATTTCACGAATGGGTGGTGGCTCATCACTAGTATCCACAACATGGGCAAGATAATCCATGCCACCACTAACAAGAAAACGATGTGCCCGTGCAAAAGAACATATCGGCACAAGTCTTCTTCGTTTATCGCAGAATAATTAACTCTCCCCTACTTGGGGCCTTTACACGAATAAATTTTTCGTGACATGCAATATCGGCTCTATTATGATCGAGCCAATCCATACCCACAACGATATCAAAATCGCCCAAAGTCATAGGAATGAGATCAATTTTAAAGTTTTCGGCACCAAACACAACATCACAATTTTTACATACGTCAACCACTAGCACCGTCTTGCCGTCCGCTATTTCAACTTCTACCGGGCGACTTAACTTAGCTAATAGCTTATTAAGTTTAGGTACAAATCGAGGTGACACAAAAGACAAATTTAAACCACTATCAAATAGAATCCTTGTCGGATTAGAGTTAACCATGAAAGTACCTGAGACAACTTCGTTCGATTGTTTGGCTTCATCATTGGTCATCAAATAATTTCGACCCCTATCCGTACCCGCCGCCTTTTCTAACCGCTTAACATTATCATTGCGCAACTCGAGACACTCGGACCTCTTGTGCCCTTCTTTACCACAATTGAAACAAGTAAATTTGGGTGTGGAAGGTGAGTTGGGGCAATCACGAGAGATGTGACCTTTTTGCCTACAAGTATAGCAAGTGGGTACATGACCACCGGAGCCACCTTTCTTCACACTGTTAACACTTTCGGAGCCCTTCTTATTCTTTTTGTTGGAAAAGCTCGATTGACTCGAATTCTCGAACTTCCTCTTTCCAAAAGTAAAACTACTCTTTCTCAACACAAGCGCCTCAAAACCCTTCGCCATATTGAACAATTCATCAAAGCTCTTCACCACGTTCACACTAATTTTTTCTTGATAGTTATCATTCAAGATTCGATAGAAATCTTCTTTCAACATTTTATCATTCCCGGCATACTCCGGGCAAAATTGGGTCTTGGACAAAAACACAGATTTGAGAGTGTTCAAATCCATCGACCCTTGCCTCAAGGAACGTAACTCGTCCTTAAGCCTAGTTAGATTGGCCGAAGTTCGGTACTCATCGAAAAACTCTACCTTGAATTCATCCCAAGTAAAATCCATGCATTGTTCTTCACCATAAACTTGGATTTTCGCATCCCACCATAGCTTAGCGTCACCCCTTAACATGCTACAACCATACCTTGTCTTCTTATCAAGAGGACATTCACAAGTACGGAAAGCCCCCTCCATATCGGAGATTCATCGGGCACTCTTGAGAGGGTCTCGTTCACCTTCAAAAGTGGGAGGTTGAGAATCCTTAAAATTCTTATAAAAGAAGTCCCGTCTCCCCACATTATCCTCTTGATGAACGGCCTTCACTTGCTCCTTGACTACATTGACTAATTGCTCGTCAATCGTATCTAGAAATATTTTCTTAACATCCTCGAGGAACTCCGCCTTTTGACGTTTAAAGATGGCCTCAACTTTGGCCGTGAACTCAACGTCCTCACTCGTACCCCCATTTTCGGTGTCGTGTCCGTTTCTCATCTTCATTCTATAAAACGGAAAAGATTAAACAACGAACGAAACAAAAGGACATAACACGTATGCATATACGTATACCCCACACTACTCCATCTTACTCAACAACGTCCGTCTTGCTTGATGATTGCTTAACACAACACAAAACAATTAGCACCAGGTTAGTTCACATAAACCAAAGCACTAACAATTCCCGATTAGACCCAAAGTCCTACAAGTCCCGCATAAAGCGCTCACACAATAAAGTCCAAGTCTAGGCACCTATCTCAAGTCGCCTAAATCCCTTAGACCATGCTCTGATACCACTTGAAACAACCCAACCCGTATTCCATACGATAAATTTTTTTTTTTTTAAAGATACACATTTACGCGCCAATAAAATATGTAAACCAATCCACAAGTTCCATTTAAACGTTCAACAATTTAAATGTTTACAAAAGGCACGAAGGCCATTAATTAAGTTCAATACAAGTTTGACCCACTACAACGATAGTTTATAATCCAAAAGACCCTTTGAGCATGGTTTGGGACTAAACTACCCAAAACGTTAGGCCAACTTTCAAACTTCAATAAAACATCATCAAAGGCCACCTAGTGCCCAATAACCCCTTTGCCCTTATCCGCACCTGCAACTAAAAAGATAAACAACGAGAGGGGTAAGCTAATGCTTAGTGAATGCAATAATTATACATGTTCATATATAACCTACTTACTTGCAATCACTTACACAATGCCGCATACAAGCTAGCTATTCGAAAAACATGCAAACATCATGCATAAACTACAATCCACAATCCACAAGGAGCTAGCAACCGACAATAGCATATAGTTCATAATTTAATATGCTAATTACACAATCACACAACCATGGTTAACCAATAGCAAAAAGGAATGGTACTCAAAATTCTCATCGGTGTTCATAACAACCGTTAGTGCACAACACATATATCACCACTCCTTGGACAACACATATCCGTTCATAAGATCATTAGTGTACAACACATATAACACCAATTTGGACAACACATATCCATTTAATAAACCGTTAGCATACAACACATATATTGCTAAATTAGACAACACATATCTGTTCATAAATCGTTAGTGTACAACACATATATCACTAACTAGGACAACACATATCCTTACGTACAAATAAGCACATCATATACGTACAAGTATACTTATTCCACTTACCTTGTCACAAGGATGGTGATTTAGCACTTCCGAGCTTCAATGCAATGTACCTAAATCATTAAGTGCACATTCAATTTCACAACTAGTGGGATTAACCACAATACTCTCACTTGAGCATTTAATGACCCAATTTGCATTAAATGACTCAACTACTCACAACCGCCCATAAATGGTCAAGACTCGACTTTAATCACTAAGACTAGTGAATTAAAGTCTATTAACTTCAATTAACACAAAACTTAGGGTAATCCATACCCATTTCATCTAATTAGGTCAACTAGTACATTTTGACCCATTTTATATTACTTAGACTCACAATCAAGTCAAACTTACCCATTTACACTTCTTTCATAAATCTTAAAGTGCATTAGTAATTAACAACACCAATTGACACTTACAACCTCAAATCACAAGGCCAAAACCCTAAATAGTGGCTATTAGGGTTTCCTTACAACAACATAACCCAAACTCACCCATTTTACCCTCAAATGAGTCATACAAATCTCTAGTAACCCAAACCCTAGCCATTAACCAATTAAAACTTAAAACATAAAGTTAGAACTTACCAAGACTATCTTCTTGTAGCTAGTAACAAGGAGAACAACTTTAAATCTCGCTCCTAGGCTTGATTCACAAATCTCCAACTTCAAATCTCAAGATTAAACTAAGTGGGTTTTGTGTTTTGGGAGAGAAATTGGAAAGAAAATAGAAAAGGAAATGAAATAAATGAACTAGTGGTGTAGGTTTAATGCTCCCATCAGATCCACATGTTAAATTACCAATTTGCCCCTTAAATTTATTTAATTTGAGCTAAAATCGGAGTCAGAACTGCAGAGGTGCCGCGGCGCGGCCCATTTGTCGCGGCGCGACCTAACGAAGGAAAAATGACCCCTTTTAACTTGACTTCTGATCTGGAATTGCTTTATATGCCGCGGCGCGGACCCAATTGTCGTGGCGCGGCCTAAGGCTGTAACTGGACAGTTCGACCGATTTAAACAATTTTCAATTTTATTTGATTTGTACATCCCAAACCCGCTTCCTATATTCACCTAGCCTTCAACAATAGTCTCACAAGACTTAACGCTAACCAAACCCATGATTAAACTTATACATGCACACATTATCAAGTATACATATATGTATGTATATATATATATATATATATATATATATATATATATATATATATATATATACGCATATATTCATACATTTGTGCATAAGCTAACGAGTTATAAACGTACAAATGATTAAGTGAGCACCTTTCGACACGTACGGGAAAACGGGATGTTACAGTGAATGATCGAAGCCGAATATGCCCCTTTTGCTTGGTAACCTAAGAATTAGTAAACCGATCTACTAATTGACGCGAATCCTAAAGATAGATCTATTGGGCCTAACGAACCCCATTCAAAGTACCGGATGCTTTAGTACTTCGATGTTGTTTTATCATGTCCGAAGGATTTTCTGGAATGATAGGGGATATTCTTATATGCATCTTGTTAATGTCGGTTACCAGGTGTTCACCATATGAATGAATTTTATCTCTATGTATGGGATGTATATTGAAATATGAAATCTTGTGGTCTATTATTATGATTTGATAATATATAGGTTAAACCCCTCACCAATATTTTTGTTGATGTTTTAAGCATGTTTATTCTCAGGTGATTATTAAGAGCTTCTGATGTTGCATACTAAAATAAAGACAAGATTTGGAGTCCATGCTTGTATGATATTATGTAAAAACTGCATTCAAGAAACTTATTTTTGATGTAATATATTCTTATTGTAAACCATTATGTAATGGTCGTGTGTAAACGGTATATTTTAGATTATCATTATTTGATAATCTACGTAATGCTTTTTAAACCTTTATCGATAAAATAAATGCTATGGTTGTTTTAAAAATGAATGCAGTCTTTGAAAAACGTCTCATATAGAGGTCAAAACCTCGCGACTAAAACAATTAATATGGAACGTTTATAATCAATATGAACGGGACATTTCACGAAGGTTTAAGATTTAGCTGAACGTTAGCAAAGCTAGATTCTCATAGCGAGGCGATTGGATTTTTTTTTCTTTTTGGAAATCCGTAAAGCACGAACCAAGATCCGTGATACGAAAACCAAAATAAGAATGAGGAAGAAAAAGATATGATGATGTAAGTCTATTATTCTTTGCATCATAGGTGTTGTTGCATCTTAAGATCCTAATTGTCATGGTTTCGTTGCATCACAAGGAGCATTTGTGAAAAATAGTCATTCTGGAACAATCATTTGATATGTTTCATTCTTTGACAATCAAAATGTCTATCATGAAATGCATAATACTCCATCCGTCTTAAATTACTGTCACACTTTGACTTTATGCGTCTTTCTTGTATAACTCTGATTTTAAATAATTATGTTTGAGTTATATAATATTTGATGAAACTAATAACATTGAAAACACATTTTAAAACAAAATTTATTCATATAAATTTCATCAAATATTATATAACATAAATAAAAATTTTTTAATTCAAAATTTAAAATTAAAAACTTTAATAAGTTAAACGGCAAATAAATTTATAAATTGTTTACGGGTCTATTTATTCATACTACATGTGCTGAATGTAGTATTGGTCTATTTGGTCCATGAATTAGTTGGTATTATTATTACGTCATTTTCTTTTGTATTTTTATTGGAAAAGTTTGGTGGCTGTTTATCTACCTGTAGATTCCGTGGGAAGATTCATCTTGTTGCTTCAGATTATAATTCATCTTTGAATTGCGTTCCTCTTCAATGGTGGGTTTGACTTTTTTGGTCAAGATACAACTTTGTTCTTGAGACATTTATTTATACTCGTATATATATCATTATATTCATCTTCTTTAACTTCCCATACATGTGATTAACTGTATCATCTTCTTATATAACATATCTTCCATTTTACACCGTTCTGTCTGGCATTTTTGTTGCATATTACTCCGTATCATTTTGAAGTACGAAACAGGACAATATTGTATGCAGAAACTGATGATTATAAAAAAACTATCTTCAGTTTTTTTTTCTTTTCTTTTTTTTTTTTTGTATATTTTCTGGGATTTTGGTAGTTCTTGGATACCTGTTGTGACTTCGATGAATACTTGTAGGATTTTTTAAATCAAGTTCTTCTGTTATGATGGGTTTGGACTCTTTGGTCAACATCTGACTATGTTCCATAACTTTGATTATATGATCAAAATAGCTCTTGGTTTTCATTAGTGTGATAACTTTAGCATCTTTTTTATATGATTTAGTTTCTTAAATTTGTTGAATAACTGTTGTTTTGAACGACACGTTATCACTCACTGAATTGAGGTTTATGCGGACCGTGTTTAGTTGATTCAGAATGGTGAATTGTTCAATATTCAGCGCGTTTGTTTGTAACCTGTGATATTCATTGTGAAAGTTTTGAGACCCTTTATCTTTTTGCTATTTGGGTTTTAGGAGCTTCTCAAATTTCGTTTCTTGATATCATTCACAACCGAAGGACTCGGATCAGGTTTGAAGATGTATATAGTAGATAGCAAAGGAGGAGCGATAACATGCATGTTATTCGCGCTCCTCTTTCTAGGAACATGGCCCGCAATTTTAACATTGTTAGAACGACGTGGCCGCCTTCCTCAACACACTTATCTCGATTACACAATCACCAATCTTTTAGCTGCTGTCTTAATTGCTTTTACATTTGGTGAATTTGGGCATACCAATGATGATGAACCCAACTTTTTAGCTCAACTTTCTCAGGTATCATACTGTCATTATTCACTTAAATCCACTACTCAAAACATCTCAATGATCCCATATTTCGCAGAATAATTGGCCAAGTGTTCTATTTGCGATGGCGGGTGGGGTCGTATTAAGCCTTGGAAATTTGTCATCGCAATACGCATGGGCATTTGTTGGATTATCGGTAACCAATGTGATATGCTCAAGCGTGACTGTTGTTATAGGTATCGTTCATCAGATATAAAATACTACTAGTCTGAAACATGCGTCGTGATATTGTGTTAAATATTGTTTTGTGTGGAGGGTGATAGGTACGAGTTTGAACTACTTTTTAGACGGAAAGATCAACAGAGCCGAGATACTTTTTCCAGGTGTCGCGTGTTTCTTGATTGCTGTTGGTCTTGGTTCTGTTGTGCATACATCTAATGCCAAAGATAATCAAGCAAAACTTGATAAGCTAGAAGAAGGGTATAAATGTCTTTCTTCGATCACAATCGTTTAACAAATCTGGAACTGTGATTAACCTGATTATATGGTATACTTGGCAGATTAACTAGTGACAGATCAAACACGAATTCAAGTAAAGAAAGCTTGAATTCTTCTGGTTTCGTTGTAAGCGTTTTGGTAACTACTTTAATATTTCGTATTAATTCTCAGATGAGGATATGGAATTCGGAGGTTTTATTGAGAAAGCAAAAACAGGGACTGCCAATTTCCTTGTTGAACTTGAGAGCCGAAGAGCAATCAAGGTTCTAGTTCCTTTTTTTTTTTTTTTTTTTTTTTTTTAATGTTTTTCTCTGTTCATTTGGTTGGTTTTGTGGGTCCGGGCTAGAACTAGAACAAGTGCTATGTTAAATTCTACATTCTGTCAGGATTTCAGGTGTTTGGGAAAAGCACTTTGGTAGGTTTAACCATGTGTTTAATTTCGGGACTTTGTGTGTCTCTCTTCACACCGCTGTTTAATCTTGCAACGAATGATCAATGGCATACATTGGATGAAGGGGTTTCGCACTTAAGTGTCTACACAACTTTTTTCTACTTTTCTTGCTCGTGTTTCGTGATTGCGATTATCTTGAACGTTACGTTCCTTTACCATCCGATGTTCAACTTGCCTACATCTTCGATCAAGGCGTATTTGTCGGACTGGGACGGTCGAGGTTGGGCGTTTCTGGCTGGTTTTTTGTGTGGTTTTGGGAACGGTCTCCAGTTTATGGGAGGCCAAGCTGCTGGTTATGCTGCAGCTGATGCAGTTCAGGTTAGTTCGAAGTCTGTATGAGTTTGATCCAGAAACACATTTTTGTCTAATCTTTTCTTGATTTTATGTATAAATTATGTTTAAGTGAACTAAAAAGACATATCAACAATAATTAACTCTTATTGACGATTTGATTCTTTTGACTCATTTCATTCACTAAAGCTATTTTAAATAAAAATATTCTAACGACGGCCCTTAAAACTGGTCATGAGCGTGCATAAAAAATTGTAAAAGTTAATAACTATCACATAGAGTCAAATGCAACCGGTATGTACATCCCATTTAAGCACGCAAAGGACTGCCATTAAAAAAATCCTTAAATTTTAACTCATTTTGAGTGTTTGACCCCTTAGAGAAAAAGTAAAACTTAAATTGTTAATGGGTCAAAATTGCCACATGTACCAAAATTACTTGTTGAGTTCTAGCTAGACATGCTACATTGGTAGGTTCTAGGTCACTAGTTATCTATGCATCCAATTTCATTGCTAGACTGTTTCTATTGATTTCAAGTAGTGTCTGGATGGAATATTGAGTAGTACCGTACAACCAGATAATGCATATGAACAATACTAATGGAGTCATGTATGTTTACCTTATGAGCTTGAATTGAACTCATTTCAGGCGCTTCCACTTGTGAGTACCTTTTGGGGAGTGGTATTATTTGGCGAATACCATAAATCGTCCAGGAGAACATATGTATTACTCGTTTGTATGTTGTCCATGTTTATTGTGGCCGTTGGACTTCTAATGGCGTCATCTGGCCACCG